>NW_026970138.1:300000-442059 GCF_028390025.1 Pseudophryne corroboree | reverse complement strand
CTTTATTTTATTTTGTTTCTTCAAATATTGAATGCATATGTCTTATAACTTTTTTTTTTTTTTCAATATACAGGTTGAGTATCTGTATATACATTTTTATTATAAGATTTTCAATGACACAAGTACATCCAAGTTGCAGATTATGGATTGTGAAGGACAAATCAACCATATAAACAATTTAAGCAATTTAAATTGCATGCAGGTAGTAGAATATCAAACTCCTTGGATGAGAGTTGGTCGTAATAAACTAGGATAGAAAAGAATAAAGTAGAAAATAAGATTTTAAACCTACCGGTAAATCTTTTAAAAAAACAAAAAAGGTTTATTTTATGGCAGTAGTTTCCAAACTGGGGTTCTTGCACTGGTAGCATAGTTTGGTGGTCCAGGACCAATTAAAATTATTTATACTTTATTAAATTGGCAAAACCATTCCCTCACAACATAACTGAACCTGAGGATGACATGCTATAAACACAATTTACTTAATTTTATATTTTTTTCTGAATTTCTCAATAAAAAAAACTTTGGCCTAGGGGTGCCGTGAAACAAATTTTGATACTCTAGGGCAGGGGTGTCAAACCCATGGGCCGCATGCCGCCCCCAATGCATCCTTTTGTGGCCCACAGGCCGGGGTCCGGCAGGGGTCCGACAGGGGTCCTTTTGTGGCCCGATCACCTTGCTTAGAGCGAGGGCAGGAGAGTGCAGCCAGAGTCTTTGCTTTCTATGTGCGGCACCATCTTCCCGAAGAGATCACCGGGAAGATAGTGCCCCTTCCACTGGCTACAGCACAGGTATACTGGGGTGGGGTAGCAAACTGGGGGCCCCAATGGGCCCCTCCAGCAGTCCCTCTACCAAAACACATCTTTTGGTGGTTTTGCGGTGTTGTTATAACTACATGGTGACGATTCTGTAGCACAGAGATTTTCAACCATTTACAACTCACGTCACACAGAACAAGATTTAAATATTGACAAGGCACACTGAAATATAATGGTGATGCATGGTGCAGTATCGTGTCCTAGGATGTCATGTCGCAGCTTCTCCATAGGTAACGCCTGAACAGGCCCGGTGACAGGGGGGACAAAGGGGACACTTGTTCAGGGCTCCAAGTATTAAGAACAGAAATAATGGGGCCACAGTGCCAATATTGCTTTTTAAAGTGTATCCACCAACTGCTCAATTTAAGCAGGAAAACAATTAACAGGCCAACTAAACCCTCCCCCCTCCTTTTACCCCATCACTTTGTCCAGTCCCTGTGGTCCATACTGTATTGCCATTATTATGCATGTTGCTGTGCTGGCCCTTTTCTGAATGTCCCTGCCACCGCCACCGAAGAGCTGGATAGCCCAGTATGAAAACCACCTGCCGGCCTCACTGACGGTCCGAGTCAAAGGCTCCATTTTTTTTTAAAGATCCCTCTGCCAAGTTAAGGGGGGGTTGAGGGGGCCCCAGAGATATCAGTGTACTGGGCCCCGAGATTTCTGTTTCTGGCCCTGACCCTCAGGGGCGTATCTACCCCTTGGCCAGGATGGCACTTGCCAGGGGCACCATCCAGCTGTGCCAACCGTGGCTAAGGGATAGAGTTCTGCAGTCTCGAAAGGGCGCTATGGCAATCAGCATGGGACTGACCAATTAGACGGTGAGGGAAGGATACTGAAATTGTCCCAACCCTGTTACAGTTTGAAACGCCCCTCAACTGCTGTCCACTGCTTCACTCCTAGCTCTGCCCCTTTGCACAGTGGGCAAGGAGATGGCTGGAGACAGCTGCACAGCCATGCCTTGCAAGTTCGAGAGAGCTGTTGAATTTCAGCACTTCAAGTCAGAGCCTGCCCCCTGCTGCCCAAGCAGTCCGTGACAGTTAGTGTCGAGGAGGGGGGGATTTGTGCATGTGTGCTATCAGTGTGTGTGTGTGTGGGGGGGGGGGGGGTGGAGGATGTGTGTGACTGTGAGGGAGCTGTCAGTGTCAGTGGGGAGAGGAGCAGGAGGGAGTTGTCAGTGTGTGGAAGTGATGAGAGTTGTCAGTACTGGGGAAATGTGTGTGTGTGTGTGTACTAGATTTAGGAGTGTGTGTTTGTGAGAGGTTTCAGTTGGGGAATTAGAGTTCATACAGTAATTAAATGTTTTCATATTGAGAACTACATCTCCCAGCATATACAGTGTGCTGGGGATGCTAACAAGCTTTATTTAAAAGTTTAAAAAACATTGCTTTTATGACTGCAATGGTTAAAAAGGGAGAGCTATAAATCAATTTATCAGTGAATGATCGCAGTTTGAGCTGTTACATTTTACTGAACCACCTATCCCTCCACACTCACTACCTGTCCTCAGGATACATTTACCATCCCGGCAGACGGTATACCGGCGGTCATTTGACCGATGTTGGAATCCTGACACCACTTGGGAGACTGGTGCCGGCACACAGACAGCCAACATCCCGAAGGCGAGTATTGGAGGGAGGGTTAGGACCGGGGGAGGGGGTGTTAGGGAAGGCACTAGGAGGGGGGTGGGTTAGTCCTAGCTGCCACCCCCTGAGGGTTAGCCCTATCCGCCACCCCCCCAGAGGGTTAGGATTAGGATTAGGTATCATGTGACTGCTGGAATCCCGAGCGCCGGATGCCATACCCAACCCCCTTTACTTTTTCAGGCATTTCTATCTCTCCTCTCTCTATGGTGTTCCGATTGCCCACTTTCCCTTGTGCTTTTCTCTCTCTCTCCTTTGTTTAGAGCATCAGTTTCTGTAGTCCACTTTATCCTTATTTTTTCCAGTGTTTCACTATCTCTCTGATGTAATGAGGATGTATGGTCTAGAGGGATCAGTAATGCATTGTACTGTATAGAGGCGTCAGGGATGTAGCGTAGGGTATAGAGGCGTCAGGGATGTAGCGTAGGTTATAGAGGCATCAGGAATGTAGCGTAGGGAATAGAGGCATCAGGGATGTAGCGTAGGGTATAGAGGCGTCAGGGATGTAGCATAGGGAATAGAGGCATCAGGGATGTAGCGTAGGGAATAGAGGCGTCAGGGATTTAGCTTAGGGAATATAGGCATCAGGGATGTACTAGCAGGTATATAGAGGTCAGTGTACTGTATAGAGGGGTCAGTAATGCAGTGATGGTTATAGAAAGGTCAGTGATGTAGTGTAGGGTATAGAGGGGTCAGTTATGTAGTGTGGGGTAAAGAGGGGTTAGTAAAGATACTAAGCTGAAGTACTTAGAACACTTCTTGAATTAAGACACAACCTGCAAGAAAAAGTATGCAATATGGGTGAAAAGGCAAATGTCAGAGGTCTGATACAAGTGACCAGCTCCACACCTTGCACCACATAGCGTTATGTTAAACTGGGATATGTTCTTTTTTGGTGTGTGTGTGTGTCTGTGTGTGTGTGTGTGTGTGTGTATGTGTGTGTGGGTGGGGGGGGGGGGGGGGTGCCAAAGGAAATTTTTGCCATTGGCTCCTTTGGTCTAGAAACCAGCCCTGATCACAAAATATTTTTGTCTGAGCAGACTGGACACTGATCAGCGTTGGCTCATTCTCAGCCCCCCGCCCAGCCTCTGCTGCCAACAGACTGCTATTAGCTAGTTATCCTTCTGCCTTCCCTATCTATGACACAGACTGCTGCTAATGCTACCAGAATGTTCCCAGTGGCTTCACACCAACAGTGAATCCCAGCCGATGATGTAGGGCAGCGTGTGGGGGAGGGGGTCAGTTGCTGTGGCTCCAACATGGTAACCGCCAATGGACTGCAATGCTTTATCGAAAGGGGGGGCGCCAGTCCCTTACTTTGCCAGGGGCGCTTGGACCCCTAGCTACACCTCTGTTGACCCTAACCGATACCCCTAAACTAACCATAATTCCTGCAGTAAAAATCCATGTTTCTATGTATATAGGGGGTCATTCCGAGTTGATCGCTTGCTGCCGTTGTTCGCTGCGTAGCAATCAGTTGAAAAAAAATGGCTAATCTGTGCATGCGCATGCTCCGTAATGTGCATGCGCATCGTACGGGTACAAAGTCCATTGTGGTTTTGCACTAGTTCTAGCGATTATTCCAATCACAGAACAGGCCACAAGGAGATTGACAGAAAGAGGGCGTTTCTGGGTGTCAACTGACCGTTTTCAGGGAGTGCTTGGAAAAATGCAGGCGTGGCAGAAGAAATGCAGACGTGGCTGGGCATTCGCTGGATGGGTGTGTGACATCAAAAGCCGTCCTCGGTTGTTAGAATCAACGCACACGAAGTGTAACTACAGTGCTGGTCTTATTTTGAAACGATTTTGCAGGCGCTCTGCTGCTCAAGTGTTCGCACTTCTCCAAAGTGAATATACACTCTCCAGTGGGCAGCGACAATGCGTTTGCATGGCTGCTAAAAACTGCTAGCGAGCAATCAACTCAGAATGACCCCCATAGTGTATTGCAAGAAAATATCTGTAAATCCAATGGTACCGTAAGTGCGGTATATACTCGCACTTCTTTGCGGGGTGAGAACATCTCCCCTAAGTGAAGTCAGCCCTATGAATAGAGTTTGTGTGATCCCTGTGCAGCAGTCACAGAAAGGGTTCATCTCTGCAGTTTGTCACTCAAATTACATTGCTGCATTTTTTCTAGAAGTGGATCTGAGAGCTGTTACCCGCAGACCAGCTACAATAATTATCCTGGGTACTCACTAGACCAGTGGTTCTCAAACTGCACCCTGGGGTGCCTCAGGACACTTGCAGGGGTGCCTTGGATTGATGGTCCAGGACCAATTCAAAATATTTATAGTTAGTGTTATAGGCAAAACCAGTGCTGTTGGCTGGCAATCATAACATATGTGCACAAGCAGAAGCAAATCCTGTCCCCTACCAAAGGGCCAGTGCTAGGGTGTTTGGCGCCTCCCTGCAAACTATTAATTTGGGCCCTCTCTCCAATACTTAATAAAGGGACAGTGCGCTCCTTAAAAAAAGAAGGTGTGGTATCACAAGGAAGGGGCATGGCCACACAATAGCACCCCAAATAAAAATACGCCACACAGTAGCACTGTCTTATTGTCATTACACCGCATGTAATAATAATAATAATAATAATAATAATACCCACAGTCGCAGTGCCCTTTATACACATAACCACCATATCAGTGCAGCTTACACACATAATGCCAACAGTAGCAGTGCCCCTCCTACACATGCCCACGGTGGCAATCCTTTACATGGCAAATATCAACCTGGTTTTGCCATGTAAAGGATTGCCACTTTAAAAAACAAACAATAAAAAAAAAAAAAAACAACAGGAAAAAACACAAAATCTCTCACTTTCTGATTCTCACACCCTATTACATTCCTCCCTATATATTTAAATGTTTCTATTACTGTATGTTCCCTCTTCCCTTCTCCAAACTATACACATCAACATTTTTTAGTATTTCCAGGTAAGTTTTGTGATGTAGGCCATGCACAATTTTAGTTGCCCAATGTATTTACAGCCTTCTGGAGATATGGCTTCTGGAACTGAACACAGGATTCTAAATGTGGCTGTACCAAGGACCTATACAGTGGCATTACAGGTTGAGTATCCCTCATCCAAAATGCTTGGGACCAGAGAAATGTGGGCCACAAAAGGATGCATTGGGGGCGGCATGCGGTTTTTTAAACTTTTAAATAAAGCTTGTTAGCATCCCCAGCACACTGTATATGCTGGGAGATGTAGTTCTCAATATGAAAACATTTAATTACTGTATGAACTCTAATTCCCCAACTGAAACCTCTCACAAACACACACTCCTAAATCTAGTACACACACACACACACATTTCCCCAGTACTGACAACTCTCATCACTTCCACACACTGACAACTCCCTCCTGCTCCTCTCCCCACTGACACTGACAGCTCCCTCACAGTCACACACATCCTCCACCCCCCCCCCCCCCCCACACACACACACACTGATAGCACACATGCACAAATCCCCCCCTCCTCGACACTAACTGTCACGGACTGCTTGGGCAGCAGGGGGCAGGCTCTGACTTGAAGTGCTGAAATTCAACAGCTCTCTCGAACTTGCAAGGCATGGCTGTGCAGCTGTCTCCAGCCATCTCCTTGCCCACTGTGCAAAGGGGCAGAGCTAGGAGTGAAGCAGTGGACAGCAGTTGAGGGGCGTTTCAAACTGTAACAGGGTTGGGACAATTTCAGTATCCTTCCCTCACCGTCTAATTGGTCAGTCCCATGCTGATTGCCATAGCGCCCTTTCGAGACTGCAGAACTCTATCCCTTAGCCACGGTTGGCACAGCTGGATGGTGCCCCTGGCAAGTGCCATCCTGGCCAAGGGGTAGATACGCCCCTGAGGGTCAGGGCCAGAAACAGAAATCTCGGGGCCCAGTACACTGATATCTCTGGGGCCCCCTCAACCCCCCCTTAACTTGGCAGAGGGATCTTTAAAAAAAAATGGAGCCTTTGACTCGGACCGTCAGTGAGGCCGGCAGGTGGTTTTCATACTGGGCTATCCAGCTCTTCGGTGGCGGTGGCAGGGACATTCAGAAAAGGGCCAGCACAGCAACATGCATAATAATGGCAATACAGTATGGACCACAGGGACTGGACAAAGTGATGGGGTAAAAGGAGGGGGGAGGGTTTAGTTGGCCTGTTAATTGTTTTCCTGCTTAAATTGAGCAGTTGGTGGATACACTTTAAAAAGCAATATTGGCACTGTGGCCCCATTATTTCTGTTCTTAATACTTGGAGCCCTGAACAAGTGTCCCCTTTGTCCCCCCTGTCACCGGGCCTGTTCAGGCGTTACCTATGGAGAAGCTGCGACATGACATCCTAGGACACGATACTGCACCATGCATCACCATTATATTTCAGTGTGCCTTGTCAATATTTAAATCTTGTTCTGTGTGACGTGAGTTGTAAATGGTTGAAAATCTCTGTGCTACAGAATCGTCACCATGTAGTTATAACAACACCGCAAAACCACCAAAAGATGTGTTTTGGTAGAGGGACTGCTGGAGGGGCCCATTGGGGCCCCCAGTTTGCTACCCCACCCCAGTATACCTGTGCTGTAGCCAGTGGAAGGGGCACTATCTTCCCGGTGATCTCTTCGGGAAGATGGTGCCGCACATAGAAAGCAAAGACTCTGGCTGCACTCTCCTGCCCTCGCTCTAAGCAAGGTGATCGGGCCACAAAAGGACCCCTGTCGGACCCCTGCCGGACCCCGGCCTGTGGGCCACAAAAGGATGCATTGGGGGCGGCATGCGGCCCATGGGTTTGACACCCCTGCCCTAGAGTATCAAAATTTGTTTCACGGCACCCCTAGGCCAAAGTTTTTTTTATTGAGAAATTCAGAAAAAAATATAAAATTAAGTAAATTGTGTTTATAGCATGTCATCCTCAGGTTCAGTTATGTTGTGAGGGAATGGTTTTGCCAATTTAATAAAGTATAAATAATTTTAATTGGTCCTGGACCACCAAACTATGCTACCAGTGCAAGAACCCCAGTTTGGAAACTACTGCCATAAAATAAACCTTTTTTGTTTTTTTAAAAGATTTACCGGTAGGTTTAAAATCTTATTTTCTACTTTATTCTTTTCTATCCTAGTTTATTACGACCAACTCTCATCCAAGGAGTTTGATATTCTACTACCTGCATGCAATTTAAATTGCTTAAATTGTTTATATGGTTGATTTGTCCTTCACAATCCATAATCTGCAACTTGGATGTACTTGTGTCATTGAAAATCTTATAATAAAAATGTATATACAGATACTCAACCTGTATATTGAAAAAAAAAAAAAAGTTATAAGACATATGCATTCAATATTTGAAGAAACAAAATAAAATAAAGCTATCTATTGGGTTTCACTAACAAGCACATTGGAAGACTTGACTACTGTTAAAAGACATGCATTACATGGTATAGAGCCACAAACCACAATGTAGTAAAATAAAAACAAACTTACATGTGTATCAAACCTATGTGAGGCTTACATTGATAGTGCAAGATCAACACTCTATCAACTGTGCAAACTAGACTGCACATAAATGCCATAAAATTTATCTGAGATTTTAGTAAATAAGGCCCGTTGCTGTCCGGGTCACGCAGCCGTCACGGCCCGCCCCCATACGGTCCGGTCATGTCTGCGTTGTCCTGACTGTGCCCCCAAAATGGCGGCACAACGCCGCTGGCCCGACTCCTCCTGCCCAGTGACCGCCTCTGCCTGTCAATCAGGCAGAGGCGCTCACTGGGCAGAGATGCTGATCGCATCTCTGGCATGTGCCGGTGCACTGCGGCACCAGCACACACGCACTTCAGACCTGATCTCCTGTTGTGTGAATATGCACAGCAGGGATCAGGTCTGAATTAGGCCCTATATACAGCTGTCAGTAAGGCAGGGATGTGCTGCTGCCAGTGAGGCAGGGATGTGCTGCTGGTAGTGAAGCAGTGATGTGCTGCTGTCAGCGAAGCAGTGCTGTGCTGCTGTCAGCGAGACAGGGATGTGCTGCTGTCAGCGAGGCAGGGATGTGCTGCTGTCAGCGAAGCAGGGATGTGCTGCTGTCAGCGAAGCAGGGATGTGCTGCTGTCAGCGAAGCAGGGATGTGCTGCTGTCAGCGAGGCAGGGATGTGCTGCTGTCAGCGAGGCAGGGATGTGCTGCTGTCAGCGAGGCAGGGATGTGCTGCTATAAGTGAGGTAGGGATGTGCTGCTGTCATTGAAGCAGGAATGTGCTGCTGCAGTGAGGCAGAGATATGCAGCCCACTATCTCCCTATCACCCCTGCCTGAGTCACACACTTTCCCTGTCACCCCTGCCTCAGTTACCCACTATCTCCCAGTCACCGCTGCCTCAGTCAACCACTATATCTGCGATCCCTGCCTCAGTCACCCACTATACCAGTCACCCCTGCTTTAGTCACCCACTGTCACCCTATCACCCCTGCTTCAGTCACCCACTATCCCTGTCAACCCTGCCTCAGTCACCCACTATCTCCCAGTCACCCCTGCCTCAGTCAGCCACTATCCCTGTCACCCCTGCCTCAGTCTCTTACTGTCCCTGTCACCCCTGCCACAGTCATCCACTATCTCCCTATCACCCCTGCCTTAGTCATTTATTATACCTGTCACCCACTTTCTTCCCATACTTACCCAACCCCTTCCTATCACCCCTCCCTCAGTAACCCACTATCTCCCTGTCACCAACTATCTCCCAGTCACCCCGGCCTCAGTCACCCACTATCTCCCACTCATACATGCTTCAGTCACCCACTATCTCCCAGTCATCCCTGCCTCAGTCACCTACTGACACCAGTGCAGACATTTCTGCTGCGGCCTCTCCACTCTCCAGCGTGAACGTCCTGACGACTGAGGAAATCCGCTTCCTAGTTGAGGACTCCGGGAATGAACACTGCCGATATTGCTGTCAGATGACTTTCTACCCAACGGAGGATTTTTGATACTTCCAGCTTTGCCATGCAGTTTCGAGTGCCGCCTTGATGATTTGTGTACACTACCGTGGTGGCGTTGTCAGATTGTACTTGAACAGGCCTGTTCTGTACTAGAGGCAGGGCCAGTGTCAATTAATTGAACACTGCCTGCAATTCCAGAATGTATATCAGGAGGAGAGATTCCTCCCTGGTCCACCGACCCTGGAGAAAGTGTTGCTCCAACACCATGGCCCAGCCCAAAAGACTGGCATCCATTGTCAGGAGGACACAGTTGGAGATCCAGAAGGGATGGCCCCTGCTCAACTGTTGGTCCTGTAACCACCAGCTCAGTGTCAGACGAACCTCCGGAGTCAAGGAGATCATTTGAGACATCATCCGATGAGGCAGGCCGTCCCACTTGGAGAGGATTAACCTCTGCAGAGGGCGGTAATGAAATTGAGCGTACTCTACCATATCGAAAGCCGACACCATGAGGTCTAGTACTTGCATCGCCGTGTGTATCAACACTCTTGGGCGAGAGAGGACGATACTGTCCTGAATTTTCAGGACTTTCTCTGGAGACAGAAACAATTGTTGGCTGTGTGTGTCCAGCAGTGCCCCTAGGTGCACAATGTTCCGAGCAGGGACCAGCGAGGACTTTTTTCAGTTGAATAGCCACCCGTGGACTTTTAGGAATTGGACCGCCAGTTCCAGATAACTGTGGAGAACCTCTTGGGAGTTCACCAGGATCAGCAAGTCGTCCAGATTTGTCAGGATCCTGATTCTCTGATCGTGAAGGGTCGTCATCACGGCCATGACCTTGGTGAATATCCGAGGTGCCGTGGCCAAACCAGAAGGCAGGACTTGAAATCCAAAAACAAACCAGGCACAACACTGCTTAGCTTCCATCATCAGATGAGATTGGACCAGTGGCGTAACTACTGCCCCCGCAGTCCTCGCGGTGGCTTGGGGGCGAGGGGCTGCGGGGGCGCCACTGATTTACAGCAGACTGACATGCGGACGAGCGTCCGCATGTCAGTCTGCAGTCTCCTTCCCTCCGCCGCTTTTTGGAGGGACACGGAGGGCACACAGCGTGCCTCCCTGTGTCCCTCCTGCTGCATCATCTCCGGCGGCCGCGGGTCTAATAGGGGGAAGTGCCGTCCGTGAGCTCTAATTGGCTCACGAACCGGCACTTCCCCCTATTAGACCCGCGGCCGCCGGAGATGATGCAGCAGGAGGGACACAGGAGAGACGAGCTGTGCCCTCCGTGTCCCTCCAAAAAGCGACGGCGGGGGGGGGGGGGGGTAAATATCTGGCACTGGGGGCATATATGGCACGGGGGGGGGAGGAATATCTGGCACTGGGGCATTTCTGGCACTGGGGGGAATATCTGGCACTGGGGGCATATCTGGCACTGGGGGGGATATCTGGCACTGGGGCATATATGGCACTGGGGGGAATATCTGGCACTGGGGGCATATATGGCACTGGGGGGGGGTATCTGGCACTGGGGGCATATATGGCACGGGGGGCATATATGGCACTGGGGGGAATATCTGGCACTGGGGGCATATATGGCACTGGGGGGGAATATCTGGCACTGGGGGCATATGTGTACCTGGCACATGGGGGGGACGACTATATTTGGCACTGGGGCATGTAAGTACCTGGCACCGTGGGGGAATATCTGGCACTGGGGACATATGTGGCACTGGGAGCACTGCCCTAGCAACAAAGACTACCTCCTAGCAACGAGCATGACACCCAGTGCATGAAACATCTGGCAACGAGCATGACACCCAGTGCATGAAACACCTGGCAACGAGCATGACACCCAGTGCATGAAACCCCTGGCAACGAGCATGACACCCTGAGCATGAAAACCCCTGGCACCGTGCATGGAACCAAGAGCATGAAACCCCTGGCAACGAGCATGACACCCAGTGCATGAAACCCCTGACAACGAGCAGGTAATTGAAAAGTAATTAGAAGCCTTACTGTAGACTTAATGTGTAATGGGCATTACGGTGTGTGGCATAATGTATCACGGACATTGCGGTGTGTGTCATAATGTGTCGCAGGCATTACGGTGTATGGTATACTATATCGCGGGCATTGTGATATGTGGTATAATGTCTCAGGGTCATTGCAGTGTGTGGCATAATGTATCACGGACATTGCGGTGTGTGTCATAATGTGTCAGGCATTACGGTGTGTGGTATACTATATCACGGGCATTGTGGTATGTGGTATAATGTCTCAGGGTCATTGCAGTGTGGCATAATACATAACGGGCATTGCGATGTGTGGCATAGGGTATAACGGGCAGGGCATTGCGGTATGTGTCACAGGCATTACGGTGTATGGTATACTATATCACGGGCATTGTGGTATAATGTCTCAAGGTCATTGCAGTGTGTGGCATAATGTGTCACAGGCATTGTATGTGCTATAATGTATCGGGCATTGCAGTGTGTGGCATAATGTATCACGGACATTGCGGTGTGTGTCATAATGTGTCACAGACATTGTATGTGCTATAATGTATCAGGGGCATTGCAGTGTGTAGCATAATGTATAACGGGCATTGCGATTCCTGTCATAATGTGTCACAGGCATTACGGTGTGTGGCATAATGTGTCACAGACATTACGGTGTGTGGCATAATGTGTCGGGGGCATTACAGTGTGTGCATATTGTGTCGTGCATTATTGTGTGCGGCATAATGTCTAAGGGCCATTGCAGTATGTGGCATAATGTATACTGGGCATTACTATAAGGAGGAAAAATGACAAATAATGTAAGGGGCATGAATCAGGATAATTTTTCTTTCCTGTGGTGGCCAACGTATGGGCGTGCAGGTTGCAAAACTGGGGTATAAGGTAGTCTTTTCCTGCAATGCCACGCCCCTTTATGCGAAATCACGCCCACTCCAACAAAACCACGCCCCTTTTTTGACGCGCGCGCCTTAGGCGCGCGCATATTTATCCCTTTCTTGCTCCCAATTATGGAGCATGAAGGGGGGGGGGGGGGGCGCCGAAGAATTTTTTGGCTTGGGGGAGAAAAATTTCTAGTTACGCCACTGGATTGGACATATCCAGTGTGATGCGGCTGTAGATGATTTTTGCTGTTTCTAACTTCTACATCAATGAATAAGTTTCAAAATAGAATGCATCAAGAGAACGGTGTTGGTAGTATAAAACTACCTACAGCACCTGGTATTCCCAGGTGGTCTCACATCCAAGAACAAACCAGGCCTAAGATCAGGTGATATTGGGCATATACAGTGTGGTGTGGCTGTAGATGAGCTTAGTGGTTTCTGTTAGAGTTCTTCTACTTCTAACTACTCGTACATAAATGAATAAGCGGACGATTTATTAAACCTGAGAAACACCTACTGTATTTGCACCTGCCAGTGACAACCTAATCTACCACTCACGCCGAGCATCAGGAGGACTTTGGACGTATCTCCGGATAAGGCTCGTTTGGAACGGTAAATTAGCACCAGAGCCGGGAGGGTTACAAAGACGGAAACCTGAGGCGGAGTGGTAATTAAAACTTAACATGGCCATGTCTTATAAAAACTGTGACTATATCCATTAATCCTACTGCTTCACGATGAAATTGCTGTTAATCTGATCAGCGTCATTTAAAGTGGACAAAAAAGCTGCTAAATACTATACGTACTATATATGATTGAAAGCAAGCCCTATTCCATATTCCATTTTTGCAATATGGACAAAAGGCGCATGCCTTGTGGGGAAGGGGCATAACAAGATTGGTCTCAGAGAAAGCACATGAGATTACCATCACCAAAGAAAGGAAACAGCAGTAAACTAAATGAAACTAAGTAACCAGATATTGGACTCAGCTGTTGCAGTTGTAGCAGTTAAGTGAAACACTGGGACTCATTGAAACTATTGTATCTCTTTCTGTACTAAGAGGGCTAGCTAAACCAATTTGTGGAGCAGAGCATTTTCTTATATATTATTAATTGATGTCAATGTGGTTTTAGTTTTTTTATATATGTAAATTTGTTGTCAAGGCAAGGGAAAGATATTTTTTTTTTTATTAATCTATATCCTTGGTACTATAATAGTACTAGTGAAGAATTATCATTGAGATAATAGTTAATTAATAAATTTATAATAATAAATCTGCAAGCGCTATCTGTACTTCTTTTGTTTTGATTTATTAAACCTGGTGAAATGATAATTTGCATGGTGATAAAGTACCAGCCAATCAGCTCCTAATTGCCATGTCACAGGCTGGGTTTGAAAAATGACAGTTAGGAGCTGACTGGCTGGTACTTTATCACCTTGCACTTTATCAGTTCACCAGGCTTAATAGATCTGCCCCAATGTTTCAAAATGGAATGCATCAAGAGAACGGTGTTGGTATTGTAAAAATACACACAGCTCCTGGTATTTCCTGGTGGTCTCCCATCCAAGTACTAAAACCAGGACCAACACTGCTCAGCTTCCATGATCAGGAGAGATTGGGCAAATCCAGTGTGCTGTGGCTGTAGATGACCTCGTGGTTTCTGTTAGAGCTCTTCTACTTCTAACTTCTGGTACATAAAAGAATATGTGTAAAAATTAAATGTACAGTACCAAGAAAAGGGTGTTGGTAGTTTAAAAACACCTAAATAATCTGATAATACATGGATGGGAGACTGCTTGGTAGTAACAAAGTCCAATACTGCTTTGCTTCAAAGATCAAATGAGATTGGGCATATCCAGCGTGGTGTGGCTTTAGATAAGCTTTGTGGTTTCTGTTAGAGCTCTTCTACTTCTAACTACTGGTACATTAATGAATATGTATAAGGTTGTAGTTTATCCAATATCCCTTTACTACCTTACCTCCCCCCCCCCCTCCCCTCCCCTCCCCTCCTTATAGCTTCCTTTGTTCTCTCCTCCTCGTGTGTGCGTTATTTGTTTTCTCATACGTCCTAGAGGATGCTGGGATCACATTAAGAACCATGGGGTATAGACGGGATCCGCAGGAGACATGGGCACTTTAAGACTTTCAAAGGGTGTGAACTGTCTCCTCCCTCTATGCCCCTCCTCCAGACTCCAGTTTTAGAATTGTGCCCAGTGAGACTGGATGCACTACAGGGGAGCTCTACTGAGTTTCTCTGAAAAGACTTATGTTAGTTTTTCTTATTTTCAGGGAGGCTGCTGGCAACAGTCTCCCTGCTTCGTGGAACTTAGGGGAGAGAAGTATGACCAACTTCTAGTGAGTTCAATGGCTCTGCTTCTGGCTGACAGGACACCATTAGCTCCTGAGGGTGCTGATCGCTGGGTACGCCTAGATGCCCACTCCCGTAGCCTGCCATCACCCCCTTACAGAGCCAGAAGTCAGAAGACAGGCGAGTAGCAGAAGAACAGAAGACTTCTTCTCCAGTGACGGCATTCTGAGGTACCACGCAGCGAGCGGAATGCTGTGCGCCATGCTTCCACACAAACACAGGCACTGCAGGGTGCAGGGCATGTGGGTGGGTGGGGGGGGGCACCCTGGGCAGCATAAATTCCTCACAAAAGGCTGGCAAAAGTGGACATTAGTGCCTGGGCACTGTCCTTACCCCGCCAGCGTAATTAATTATTTGTTTCTGAGCGGGACAGAAGCGTGCCATTACAGCGGCGGGGCTTCTTCCTCACCTCACCAGCACATCTATAGAGCGTTACAAGTCTATCACTATAGAGTTTATTATTTCCCAGACTGTGTACTTTTGGCGCTGGGTTGTGAGCTAAAAAATCCTCTCTGTCCCTCTGACAGATTTACTGTAGGTCTATCCCCCATAAGCTGATGTGTCTGTGGGTACTTGGTACATGTGTGTCAACATGTCGGTGGCTGAATGTTTTTCCCAAGAGGAAACTATATTAGGAATGCAGACATATGATGGTGGCCCTGTTGGCACCACCAATAACTGACTGGGTGAAAGTTTCAATAATATCAGAGTGAGGTTGGATAAATCTGTGTCCCAGACACAGACGTAGAGAATAGATGTGATGTTCATGGCTATGCTTCTTTTCCCTCAGGCCCGCAAAAATGTTACTACACACTGATACTGACTCGGATACTGATTCCTATGTCGACCATAATATTTCCTGATTAGATCCAATATTGGCAAGGAGCATTCAGTACATGATTGTGGATATTAAGGACATATTAACATCACTGAGGACCCTGCTGTTCCTGACAAAGGGGTCTATATGTATGTAAATATAGATATATAATGAAAGCTGATGTAACGTTCCTCCATCTCTGTTTGAGAAAGTCTGGGCCAGCTCGACAAGATGGTTTCAAATCCCCAAAAGGTTTCCGATTGTTTATTCATTTCCTGCTGCGGACAGAATAAAGTGGGAGTCACCCCCTGTTCTGCACGGGGCCCTGTCACAAATCCAGCAGATCGTATGCAGGAAGCTACATTATTTCTAGTTATGTAACCACGGGTACATTACTTAGACCTGCCATTACATGCGCATGGGTGAGTAGTAGTATTCAAGAATTGGTCGAATACCTTGTCTTCCGATATAGATATCTTGGAGAGATGGGATACTCCTTACGTTGGATCATATCAAGGACACTGCAGCATACTTACAACTGCAAGGGATATAGGACTCTTGAGTTCACGGGCCAATTTCATGGCAGTCTCGGATAGGAGGGCAGTGTGGATTCACCAAGGGAATGCTGATGCTGACTCCAAGAAGAAAGGGAGTCTCTTCCCTATGAAGGTGAAGCCTTGTTTGGCAACGGCCTAGTTAATTTGATCTCGGCAGCTCCCGCAGGTAAGTCAACCTTCTTGCCCTATGTTCCCTCTCAACGGATGAAGACGCATCATTGTCTAACGCAGTCATTTTGTCCCAATAGATATGCAAGAAGTTAAGATTCCCCTTTCTTTGCATTAGAGGAAGGAGAAGAGGGAAGAGGTCTGTAGCCTCTTCAAGATCGCAGGAGCAGAGTTCGTCCTCTGCTTCTGCCAAATCCACTGCATGACGCTGGGGCTCTCTTGCAGGAGCCCACACCAGTGGGGGCACGTCTAAAACACTTCAGTCAGTTCTGGATTAATTTGGACCTGGACTCGTGGGTTTTACAAATAGTGTCACAAGGGTACAAACTGGGGTTTCAAGACGTTCCCCCTCACCGATTGTTCAAATCGACCTTAGTCAGCAGGGAGAAGGTTTTTATTCAAGCCTCTTCGTGCTCCCGAAGCCGGACGGCTCAGTCAGACCAATCTTAAATCTGAAATCCCTCAATTTCTACCTAAAGAAATTCAATTTCAAGATGGAATCTCTCAGGGTAGGGATCTCCAGTCCGGAGGAAGGAGATTTCATGGTTTTGGTAGACATAAGGTTGCCTAATTACATGTTCCCGTTTAGCCACTGCATCAAGCTACCTGAGGTTTGCAATTCAGGATTGTCATTACCAATTTCAGACGTTGCCGTTTGGTCTGTCCACGGCTCTGAGGATTTTCACCAGGGTGATGGTGGAAATGATGGTTCTCCTTCACAAGCAAGGAGTCACAATTATGCCGTACTTGGATGATCTCCTGATAAAGGCGAGATCCAGGGACCAGTTGGTGCAAAACATCTACTCTCCCTGACAGTTCTTCAACAACATGGTTGGCTCCTAAACTTGCCAAAATCGCAGTTGGTCCCAATGACGCGGTTGTTGTTTCTGGGAGTCATACTGGACACAGAAGAGGCTTTCTTCCAGTGGAAAGGCTATGGAGTTCCAGAGTCTGGTCAAACAAATTCTGAAACCAGCAAGAGTGTTAATCCATCAATGCATTCTGTTGCTGGGGAAGATGGTTGCGGCCTACGAGGCCATTCAGTTTGGCAGGTTCCATGCCAGAGTGTTCCAGTGGGACCTGTTGGACAAGTGGTCCGGATCCCACCTACACATGCACCGGAGGATAATCCTGTCTTCCAAGACCAGAATCTTACTCCATTGGTGGCTGCACAGTTCTCACCTCCTAGAGGGGCGATGGTTCGGGATCCAGGACTGGATCCTAGGGACCATGGATGCAACCCTCCGAGGCTGGGGAGCAGTCACACAGGGGGAAAACATCCAAGGAAGATGGTCAAGTCAGGAAAGTTTTCTCCACATAAATGTTCTGGAGTTAAGGGCCATTTAATAACTGCAGACACAGTACGCACTGGGACGGGTGCCCAGCATCCTCTACGGACTAAGAGAAAAGGATTTACCGGTAGGTATTAAAATCCTATTTTCTCTAACGTCCTAGAGGATGCTGGGGACTCCGTAAGGACCATGGGGATAGATAGGCTCCGCAGGAGACATGGGTACTTTAAGAAAGACTTTAGTTCTGGGTGTGCACTGGCTCCTCCCTCTATGCCCCTCCTCCAGACCTCAGTTTGATACTGTGCCCAGTGGAGACTGGGTGCTTTTCAGGAGCTCTCCTGAGCTTTCTGACAGAAAGTATTTTGTTAGGTTTTTAATTTTCAGGGAGCACTGCTGGCAACAGACTCCCTCATCGAGGGACTGAGGGGAGAGAAGCAGCCCTACTCTCTGAGTTGCAAGGTCCAGCTTCTTAGGCTACTGGACACCATTAGCTCCAGAGGGATTGGTACGCAGGATCTCACCCTCGCCGTCCGTCCCAGAGCCGCGCCTCCGTCCCCCTTGCAGAGCCGGAAGATAGAAGCCGGGTGAGTATGAGAAGAAAAGAAGACTTCAGAGGCGGCAGAAGACTTCATGATCTTCACTGAAGTAACGCACAGCACTGCAGCTGTGCGCCATTGCTCCCATACACCTCACACACTCCGGTCACTGTAAGGGTGCAGGGCGCAGGGGGGGGGGGCACCCTGGGCAGCAATATAAACCTCTTTTTGGCAAAAATATAACACATATACAGCGGGGCACTGTATATATGTATGAGCCCCCGCCAATTTTACAGTTTAAGCGGGACAGAAGCCTGCCGCCGAGGGTGCGGGGCTTCTCCCTCAGCACTCACCAGCGCCATTTTTTCTTCACAGCACCGCTGAGAGGAAGCTCCCCGGACTCTCCCCTGCTTATACCACGGTAGACAAGAGAGTTGAAAAGAGGGGGGGGGCACATAATTTGGCGCAAATTACATACAGCAGTACTACTGGGCAAACATTAAGTTACTGTGTATTCCTGGGTTATATAGCGCTGGGGTGTGTGCTGGCATACTCTCTCTCTGTCTCTCCAAAGGGCATTGTGGGGAAACTGTCTTCAGAAAAAGCATTCCCTGTGTGTGTGGTGTGTCGGTACACGTGTGTCGACATGTCTGAGGAAGAAGGCTATATTAGAGAGGAGCAGGAGCAAATGAATGTGGTGTCTCCGCCGACAGCTGATTGGATGGATATGTGGAATGTTTTAAATGCTAGTGTAAACTCATTGCACAAAAGATTAGACAAGGCTGAAGCTTTGGGACAGTCAGGGTCTCAACCCATGCCTGATCCTATGTTGCAGGGACTGTCAGGGTCTCATAAGCGCCCACTATCCCAGATTGTTGACACAGATACAGACACGGATTCTGACTCCAGTGTCGATTACGATGATGCAAAGTTACAGCCAAAATTGGCAAAATCCATTCGATATATGATTATGGCAATAAAAGATGTTTTGCACATCACAGAGGAACCCCCTGTCCCTGACAAGAGGGTACATATGTACAAGGTGAAAAAGCCTGAGGTAACCTTTGAGGGGGTCACACGAGCTGAACGAGTTATGTGAAAAAGCTTGGGAATCTCCAGATAAAAGACTGCAGATTTCCAAAAGGATTCTTATGGCGTATCCTTTCCCATCAATGGATAGGTTACGATGGGAATCCTCCCCTAGGGTGGACAAAGCATTAACACGCTTATCCAAGAAGGTAGCCCTCCCGTCCCAGTATACGGCTACCCTCAAAGAGTCTGCTGACCGCAAACAGGAGATTACCCTGAAGTCCATTTATACACATTCAGGTACCTTACTCAGACCGGCAATTGCGTCGGCCTGGGTGTGTAGTGCTGTAGCGGCATGGACGGATACCTTATCTGAGGGGATGGATACCCTAGATAAGGATACTATTTTATTGACCCTGGGGCATATAAGAGATGCTGTCCTATATATGTGTGTATGCAAACTACAGGTGGTGCTGCAGGGCTCACACCCTTTTACTTGTCTTGTAGAGCAACTCTGGAGCTGTTTCTGGGTCCAGCTGCTGCAAGAAATCAGCTTGAATGCTTCAGGGGCTGGGGCATGGCCAACATGAGCCCACACTGATGGGGGGTGGGGGTGTATAAAGCGATTTAGGGGTCATCCAAGCGCAACCCCACAAAGGCCGCCATGCCCTGCGTGACCCTTTTCTCTTTTCATATGCAGACGAGGGTTGCAGCCAACTATGCCCACTGCTTGGATGACATCACTATATGCAAATCCATCTGCTGCAGGCCTTCCCCCAGGAATGCTTGCAGTAGTTGTTGCATTTGGTTTGTTGTTTGGGGGTGCTTCAGTATTAGGCAGCCTTCTGCCCTCCCACATTCGTCTGAAAATGTGTTCTCCCTGCAGTTGTTGTTCCCAGATAAGAGTTCCCTTGTGCTTCCTCAGTTGAATCTCCTTAACTTGACAGGGGTGTGCCCGAGCAGCCGCCCTCCACAGCCCTATCCCAACACTTACTTATCTTGCATATGAGATCTCTTGATCATGAAGATAGTTCTCACTGGGTGAGGTTCATCCATTACATTTTAAAGTAGGAAGGTACAAATTACATATTCAAATTACATATATTTGCTGGATTCAAATGTTTTCCCCCCTTCCTTTCTCAATTGTGCCCATCAGCAGCTATTCTAATGTTGCTGCCAATGGGTGTGACGCATTCATTTCTTCTGTGGGGTACACTGGACTCCACAAGGATTCACATTGTATATGTACACCAGAGTAGGATCTTGATCTGAGGCACCAACAGGCTCAAAGCTTTTGACTGTTCCCAAGATGCTCAGCGCCCCCTCCTCTATAACCTCGCTTCCATGAACAGGGAGCTCAGTTTGTAGTTGGTTCCTTCAGTAGCAGGCCACTTAACAGGGGGCTGCCTCAGGCTGCCTATTCTTAGCTATTAATTTTGGAAAGAAAAGAAGAACTTTTTTTATAAGAATCTACAAGGGCTGCAGCAGGCTAGGTCTAATAGACCTCTTTACTGCAGCTCCATCACTCCCAGTGGCGCAGTATACTCCCGTGCCCCGGTTGCTGGGTCACTGCAGCGGAGGCTCCGGTTTCTTCCTAAGGTCAGTCACACACACACCGCCCTCCGGGATCACGAGGCCGCTGATGGGGGCGGGCCGTGTGCGCACTGGCGTGGACACTGATTACTGGGCAGCCGCTCCACTAGCCACCAGGGACAGTTAAGGAGCACAGCTCTGGGGTTTTTTCTCCTATATTAACCCCATTTTGTACTACCCGCAGTGCATTGTGATAGGTAATGGGGCCTGATTCAGGTTGGATCGCAATCCAACTGCAAAAACTGCTAAGAGCATACGCCTGCATTTTCTGCGGCACCCCGCAGATAATGCGATCACCTCTGCCTGTGAATCGGTGAAGGGGGGGGGGGGAGGGGGGTCAACAACACTCCATTTCCAAGTCAGAGATGGAGCGGTGCGGGGGCACGGTTTCAAAATGGGGTCGGCAACGGAGAAACAGGAGGCGTGGTCAGAGCAGCTGCATGACATCACATGGGCCGGACTCTGCCAGTGGAGCCCCAGCGTCATGAGGTAGATTTTGTAGAGGCCGGGGAGGACTTTTGTTCCTGGGAACTAGCTGTGTTGTGCAGCTTTATTCCTCTGCCCCTACCTCTGGCAAGAAAGGACGCACCTTGCACTTTCTTGTTTCTTTGTGACCGAAAGGACTGCATTTGATAATGCGGAGCTTTCTTATGCTGTGAGGGAACATAAGGTAAAAAATTGGATTTTCCAACTGTAGCTGTGCGTGTTAATGCTTTGTCCATCCTACGGGAGGATTTCCATCGTAACCTATCCGTTGATGGAATAGGATACGCCATAAGAATCCTCTGGGAAATCTGCAGTCTTTTATCTGGAGATTCCCAAGCTTTTTCACATAACTCGTTCAGCTCGTGTGACCCCCTCAAAGGTTACCTCAGGCTTCTTTCCCTTGTACATATGTACCCTCTTGTCAGGGACAGGGGGTTCCTCTGTGATGTGCAAAACATCTTTTATTGCCATAATCATATATCGAATGGATTTTGCCAATTTTGGCTGTAACTTTGCATCATCGTAATCGACACTGGAGTCAGAATCCGTGTCGGTATCTGTGTCAACAATCTGGGATAGTGGGCGCTTATGAGACCCTGACAGTCCCTGCAACATAGGATCAGGCATGGGTTGAGTCCCTGACTGTCCCAAAGCTTCAGCCTTGTCTAATCTTTTGTACAATGAGTTTACACTAGCATTTAAAACATTCCACATATCCATCCAATCAGGTATCAGCGGAGACACCACATTCATTTGCTCCCGCTCCTCTCTAATATAGCCTTCTTCCTCAGACATGTCGACACACGTGTACCGACACACCACACACACAGGGAATACTTTTTCTGAAGACAGTTTCCCCACAAGGCCCTTTGGAGAGACAGAGAGAGAGTATGCCAGCACACTCCCCAGCGCTATATAACCCAGGAATAACACAGTAACTTAATGTTTGTCCAGTAGCGCTGCTGTATGTAATTTGCGCCGAATTATGTGCCCCCCCTCTCTTTTCAACCCTCTTCTCTACCGTGGTATAAGCAGGGGAGAGTCCGGGGAGCTTCCTCTCAGCGGTGCTGTGGAGAAAAAATGGCGCTGGTGAGTGCTGAGGGAGAAGCCCCGCCCCCTCGGCGACGGGCTTCTGTCCCACTTAAACTGTAAAATTGGTGGGGGCTCATACATATATACAGTGCCCAGCTGTATATATGTTATATTTTTGCCAAAAAGAGGTTTATATTGCTGCCAAGGGCGCCCCCCCTGCGCCCTGCACCCTTACAGTGACCGGAGTATGTGAGGTGTATGGGAGCAATGGCGCAAAGCTGCAGTGCTGTACGCTACCTCAGTGAAGATCATGAACTCTGTGGAGCCCGTCTATCCCCATGGTCCTTACGGAGTCCCCAGCATCCTCTAGGACGTTAGAGAAAATAGGATTTTAATACCTACCGGTAAATCCTTTTCTCTTAGTCTGTTGAGGATGCTGGGCACCCGTCCCAGTGTGTACTGTGTCTGCAGTTATTAAATGGCCCTTAACTCCAGAACATTTATGTGGAGACAACTTTCCTGACTTGACCATCTTCCTTGGACGTTTTCCCCCTGTGTGACTGCTCCCCAGCCTCGGAGGGTTGCATCTGTGGTCCCTAGGATCCAGTCCTGGATCCCGAACCATCGCCCCTCTAGGAGGTGAGAACTGTGCAGCCACCAATGGAGTGAGATTCTGGTCTTGGAAGACAGGATTATCCTCCGTTGCATGTGTAGGTGGGATCCGGACCAATTGTCCAACAGGTCCCACTGGAACACTCTGGCATGGAACCTGCCAAACTGAATGGCCTCGTAGGCCACAACCATCTTCCCCAGCAACTGAATGCATTGATGGATTAACACTCTTGCTGGTTTCAGAATTTGTTTGACCAGACTCTGGATCTCCATAGCCTTTCCACTGGAAGAAAACCTCTTCTGTGTCCAGTATGTGTTATGATTCCAGCACTCTGGTCAGAGAAGATCTTATGGCAAGGACCGGAGCACTGGAACGGAATGCTGGGGAAGGGAGCAGGACAGGAAAATAGCCCCTGGCGCCCTAACTCTGTTGTCTCACCCGTGTTGTCAGAAATCCCCTGCGAGACTATGGTTTCTTGAGCCCTTGGCAGCCGCGTTTGAAGGGCGGATTATGTCTGCCCAACTTCGATGCCCCCCGGTCTTAATGAGAGACAAAGGGAAACCCGAGACAGGGTGATAACAAGAGGCCCTCTAACTAAACAACCAGGCCAGGGGATAAGCAAACTCAAAACTATAATATGTGCGGAGAAACCGCCAGGAAAAAGGACAACCAAAATATCCACTTGTCCAATTCTCCTACCCGGCACCGCCGAGTACCAGAGAGGACTTGTGGAAGCGGAACCCTCCGCAAATGCTCCAAACACAAAATATAAAAGGTAAAGCGGCTGAGCCGCAACACACGGCAGAGCCGCAACTCACGAACACCACTGGATATAAAACGGTGATCAGTCAGGACTCCAGGGAACCAAACGACCTCTTGGGATGAGATGACAACTCCCGAATACCGGACTTCTGCGGACTGGAATGACCGGATACAGCAGGACTGGAAACAGACTCTCAGCAAACAAAGGCAGCATGCAGGAAGCTTTTACCGGCATCTGTGAGAAGCCCTGGGAGTGTATTTAACAAGGAGTCCTCCAATCAGCTGCTAATGGCTGATTAGAATAAATGCCGTGCAGCTGCCTTGCTGCACGGCCAGAGAGCAGGTGAATATCTTAATTTCCTAAAGCCTAGCAACGGGGAACGCGGTCCGCCAGTGGCGTCCCCGTTGCTAGGGTCCGTGCGGCTCAGCGCGCCCGGCGTCTAGCGTTGCTAGGGAGCCGGCGGCTGTACGTGCACGGCATCTCTAGTTGCTAGGCGCCGGGCCGCGCAGACCATCAAGCGGACCCCGGCGCTTAACAGTACCCCCCCCCCTTGAGGAGGGGTCAAGGAACCCCTAAAGCCAGGTTTCTGAGGAAATTCACGAAAAAATGCCCTCTTGAGCCTCGGGGCATGAAGATCCTTATCCAGGACCCAAGACCTTTCCTCCAGACCATAGCCTTTCCAGTGAACCAGAAAATACAGCCGATCCCGGGACAATTTGGAATCGAGAACCTTCTCTACCAAGAACTCCTGTTGTCCCTGTACATCCACTGGAGATCTACCCTGAGAGATCTTCCGAGGAAATCTACTGGAAGAAACGTATTGTTTCAACAGGGAACAATGAAACGTATTTCCAATCCTGAGAGATCTTGGTAAACGTAACCGAAAGGCAACTGGGTTGACTCTTTTAATAATAAGAAATGGCCCAATAAATTTGGGTCCCAGTCTAGCTGAGGATTGTCGAAGCCTGATGTTGCGAGTCGACAACCACACCCTATCTCCCACCTTAAAAGTGCAAGGACGTCGGAGCCTGTCAGAAAATTTCTTCTCTCGAAAGGCCGCTTTTCTGAGAGCAAGGTGCACCTTTTTCCAAATGGCTCTGAGATGGGAGGTTAAGGTAAGCGAGGAGACTGAGGAATGATGAAAAAAAGAATTAGCTCTGGGGTGAAAACCAAAAACTGAAAAGAATGGAGACTCTTTAGTGGAGGAATGACAAGAATTATTGTAAGCAAATTCAGCCAACGGAAGAAACTCGGACCAATCATTCTGGAGTTTGGCTGAATACAAGCGCAAATATTGTTTCAATGATTGGTTAACTCGTTCGGTTTGCCCGTTGGATTGTGGGTGGTAACCGGATGTTAACGACAATTTCATCTTCAATGAGGCACAAAAACATTTCCAGAATTGTGCGATGAATTGTGGACCCCGATCAGAAACAATATCAGTAGGCAACCCATGAAGCCTGAATACATGGCGGAGAAACAAAACTGCCAACCCTTGGGCAGAAGGCAATCGGGGAAGAGCAATAAAATGAGCCATTTTACTAAAACGGTCCACTACCACCCATATGACTCGGAATCCGGCTGAAAGGGGAAGGTCAACCACAAAATCCATGGAAATATGAGACCACGGCCTGAGAGGAACATTTAAGGGCATAAGTTGCCCGATGGGCAAGGAACGGGGAACCTTATGCTGTGCACAAACCTGACATGAATAAACAAATTCCTTGACGTCTTTAGAAAGACCAGGCCACCATACTGAGCGAGAGACTAACTCCAATGTCTTAGAGACTCCTGGATGCCCTGAAACTTTGTTATCATGGAATTCCGTTAAAACAGTAACTCTCAAAAACTCAGGGACGTAAAGACAACCAGCAGGAGTAATTCTAGGAGCTTGGTGTTGAAGCTGTTTTAACTGGGTAAATAAATCTTGTGTGAGGCCCGCCCAGATGACCGAAGATGGAAGTATGGGGGTAACAGGATTGTTATTGTGAACCGGAAGAAAGCTATGTGACAGGGCATCAGCCTTAGTATTCTTGGAACCAGGCCTGAAAGTGATTATAAATTTGAAACGCGTAAAAAATAATGCCCAACGTGCCTGCCGGGCATTAAGCCGCTTAGCCGATTCAATGTATTGCAGGTTCTTATGGTCAGTCAATACCGAAATAGTATGTTTTGCTCCCTCCAGCCAATGCCTCCACTCCTCGAAAGCCCATTTTACCGCCAGTAACTCCCGATTACCAACGTCATAGTTGGATTCAGCGGAGGAGAATTTCCTGGACATAAAGGCACAAGGATGTAATTCCAGAGACTCCGGATCCTTTTGAGAAAGGATAGCCCCCACTCCAACCTCCGAGGCATCAACCTCCACCACAAAGGGCAATTCCGGATTAGGATGTCTGAGGACTGGAGCCGAGACAAAGGCTTGTTTCAAGGCCCGGAAGGACAACTCAGCTTCACGCGACCAGTTGGTAGGATCCGCTCCTTTCTTTGTCAGAGCTACAATGGGAGCAACCAGGTCAGAAACAGAATGAATGAACCTCCTATAATAATTCGCAAACCCTAAAAAACGCTTAATTGCTTTTAAATTGGTGGGTTGCGCCCAACTAAGGATGGCCTGGAGTTTCTTTGGTTCCATGGAAAATCCCTGAGGGGAAATTATGTACCCTAAAAAAGATACTTCCGTGACATGAAACTCACACTTCTCCAGCTTGGCATATAAATGATTCTCACATAACTTTTGAAGAACCAGACGCACCTGGGTAACATGTTGTTCCATTGATTTAGAAAAAATCAGGATGTCGTCTAAGTAAACGACCACGAATTTCCCTAGGAAGTCACGGAGCACATCGTTAATGAGGTCTTGAAAAACTGCCGGAGCATTGGACAGGCCGAACGGCATCACCAGGTATTCGTAGTAACCCGACTGAGTACTGAAGGCCGTTTTCCACTCATCTCCAGATTTAATTCGGATGAGGTTGTACGCTCCTCTAAGGTCAATTTTAGAAAAAAATCACAGCAGAACGTAACTGATCAAAGAGTACAGAAATCAACGGCAAAGGATAGGTGTTTTTAACTGAGATCTTATTCAGGGCTCTAAAATCAATGCAAGGTCTAAGCGAGCCATCCTTTTTCTCCACAAAGAAGAAGCCTGCACTTAAAGGAGATTTTGATGGTCTAATAAATCCTTTCTCAAGGCTCTCATTTACATAATCATTCATAGCCGCAGTTTCTGGCCCGGATAATGCATATAATCTTCCCTTTGGCAATGCGGCACCAGGAATTAACTCAATAGCACAATCATAAGGCCGATGGGGAGGCAGAATGTCCGCATTGCCTTTGGAGAAAACATCAGCAAACTCCTGGTATTCCACCGGAATGAGTTCTGGAATGATAGCTGCTACTCTGACTGGAAACGTGATACATTCCTTATCACAAAAAGTACCCCAATGTGAAATCTCCCCCGACCGCCAATCAATGGTGGGATTATGAAAGGCCAGCCAAGGGTGACCCAGAACAACTGGAACTGCTGGGCAATGTGTAAGAAAGAACTCGATTTTCTCGGAATGTAGAGCTCCTACTGTAAGTAGTACAGGGGGTGTACGGAGAGAAATAATCCCATTAGACAGCGGACTCCCATCTAAGCCATGCATGGTGACACACCTACCCAAAGGTAACTGAGGAATGCCTAAGGCCTTAGCCCAAGTTAAATCCATAAAGTTTCCTGCAGCTCCACTGTCAACAAAAGCCGACACCGAAGAACTGAGGCTGCCAAAGGAAACTTTAACTGGGACTAAAAGGGAGTTATTCGAGGAGATAAGCTGCAGACCTAGGTGAACCCCCTCACAATTCACCTGGTCAAAGCGTTTCCCGACTTGTTCGGACAATTACGAGCAAAATGTCCCTTACCCCCACAGTACAGACAAAGACCAGAATTTTGCCTTCTGGCTCTTTCTTCAGGAGACAGCCGGGAGAGACCCATCTGCATGGTCTCCTCTACGTCTTCAGGAATGGAATATACACACGGACTTGACCTTACAGGTGCTCCTTTTTCAGCCCTCCGCTCTCTGAGACGACGATCAATCTTAATAGAAAGCTCCATGAGTTTATCGAGAGTCTCAGGAGCGGGGTACTGACGGAGACTGTCTTTTATAGACTCTGATAAGCCGAGGCGAAACTGACTGCGCAGGGCTGGGTCATTCCAGCCACAGTCGTTCGACCAACGGCGAAACTCCGTACAATAAACCTCTGCAGGATTTCTACCCTGTCTGAGAGCGCGCAACTGACTTTCAGCGGACGCCTCTCTATCAGGGTCATCATACAAGAGCCCTAAAGACTCAAAAAAAGCGTCAACTGACAACAATGCCGGATCCTCTGCTCTTAAACCAAATGCCCAGGTCTGAGGATCCCCCTGGAGCAAAGAAATAATAAACCCGACCCGCTGAGATTCAGTACCCGAGGAAGTCGGTCTTAAACGAAAATAAAGTTTACAGGATTCTTTAAAATTAAAAAACTCTTTTCTATCACCAGAAAAACGGTCAGGCAAATGCATCTTTGGTTCAGGGACTACCCTTGGGGAAGCTCGCAAAAGATCTTCCTGCGACTTCACCCGAAGAGAAAGATCCTGAACCATCTGAGTAAGTTCTTGAATCTGGCTGACTAAGAGCTGACCAGAATTTGGCCCTAAACCTGTTGGATTCATGAGGCCGATAAACTCTCACAAAACTGAATGAGAAAAAATTAAACCCCGTTTAATTTTAAGTTTTGGTATGGCCGGTAATAATGTTATGATTCCAGCACTCTGGTCAGAGAAGATCTTATGGCAAGGACTGGAGCACTGGAACGGAATGCTGGGGAAGGGAGCAGGACAGGAAAATAGCCCCTGGCGCCCTAACTCTGTTGTCTCACCCGTGTTGTCAGAAATCCCCTGTGAGACTATGGTTTCTTGAGCCCTTGGCAGCCGCGTTTGAAGGGCGGATTATGTCTGCCCAACTTCGATGCCCCCCGGTCTTAATGAGAGACAAAGGGAAACCCGAGACAGGGTGATAACAAGGGGCCCTCTAAATAAACAACCAGGCCAGGGGCTAAGCAAACTCAAAACTATAATATGTGCGGAGAAACCGCCAGGAAAAAGGACAACCAAAATATCCACTTGTCCAATTCTCCTACCCGGCACCGCCAAGTACCAGAGAGGACTTGTGGAAGCGGAACCCTCCGCAAATGCTCCAAACACAAAATATAAAAGGTAAAGCGGCTGAGCCGCAACACACGGCAGAGCCGCAACTCACGAACACCACTGGATATAAAACGGTGATCAGTCAGGACTCCAGGGAACCAAACGACCTCTTGGGATGAGATGACAACTCCCGAATACCGGACTTCTGCGGACTGGAATGACCGGATACAGCAGGACTGGAAACAGACTCTCAGCAAACAAAGGCAGCATGCAGGAAGCTATTACCGGCGTCTGTGAGAAGCCCTGGGAGTGTATTTAACAAGGAGTCCTCCAATCAGCTGCTAAAGGCTGATTAGAATAAATGCCGTGCAGCTGCCTTGCTGCACGGCCAGAGAGCAGGTGAATATCTTAATTTCCTAAAGCCTAGCAACGGGGAACGCGGTCCGCCAGTGGCGTCCCCGTTGCTAGGGTCCGTGCGGCTCAGCGCGCCCGGCGTCTAGCGTTGCTAGGGAGCCGGCGGCTGTACGTGCACGGCGTCTCTAGTTGCTAGGCGCCGGGCCGCGCAGACCATCAAGCGGACCCCGGCGCCTAACAGTATGACTCCCAAAAACAACAACCGCGTCATTGGGACCAACTGCGATTTTGGCAAGTTTAGGAGCCAACCATGTTGTTGAAGAACTGTCAGGGAGAGTGCAATGTTTTGCACCAACTGGTCCCTGGATCTCGCCTTTATCAGGAGATCATCCAAGTACGGGATAATTGTGACTCCTTGCTTGCGAAGGAGAACCATAATTTCCGCCATCACCCTGGTGAAAATCCTCGGAGCCGTGGACAGACCAAACGGCAATGTCTGAAATTGGTAATGACAATCCTGAATTGCAAACCTTAGGTAGCTTGAGGCAGTGGCTAAATGGGAACATGTAAGTAGGCATCCTTTATGTCTACCAAAACCATGAAATCTCCGTCCTCCGGACTGGAGATCACTGCCCTGAGAAATTCCATCTTGAAATTGAATTTCTTTAGGAAGAAATTGAGGGATTTCAGATTTAAGATTGGTCTGACTGAGCCGTCCGGCTTCGGGACCACGAAGAGGCTTGAATAAAAACCTTCTCCCTGCTGACTAAGGCCAATTTGAACAATCGGTGAGGGGGAACGTCTTGAAACCCCAGTTTGTACCCTTGGGACACTATTTGTAAAACCCACGAGTCCAGGTCCGAATGAATCCAGAACTGACTGAAGAGTTTTAGACGTGCCCCCACTGGTGTGGGCTCCTGCAAGAAAGCCCCAGTGTCATGCAGTGGATTTGGCAGAAGCAGAGGACAATCTCTGGTCCTGCGATCTTGAAGAGGCTACAGACCTCTTCCTTTTCCTTCCTCTACCTGCAAAGAAAGGGGAATCTTAACTTCTTGCATATCTATTGGGCCAAAATGACTGCGGTAGATAATGATGCGTCTTCATCCGTTGAGAGGGAACATAGGGCAAGAAGGTTGACTTACCATTGAAATGAGGATGCATCTTGCTGCCTTTCCAATGAAGCAAGTTTAATTTAGTAATAGGTGAAAAACCATCCTTACAAAGGTGTTAATCAGAGACTTGGCTTTGTGGACACTTTTCAGAGAACAAATTTGTTAGCATAAAAATAAAGCCAGAAAATGAAGAGCTGTTTAATCACTCAATTGGATTTTTCTGCCAGCATATTTTTTTTCTCTGCAACCCACTGCTAAATTGTGCTTCCTAGCTGTTTTTATAAAATCACTGAATCAAATCTAACTCTGATTACATCAGAGAAGGCCAGGTACCCTACACCATAACAGGGGGTTTGAAATTTTGACTTGTCTACTTAAAGATCACCAAAATCTGATAACAAGGTCAATTAGGTCCCTGGGTGGGATTGAACCACCAACCTTATGGTTAATAGCCGTACACACTAACTGATTGCGCCACAGAGACACTTTGCAAAAGTACATACTGACAAATGCTAATAAGCATTCATCTAAAACGTTTCCTAGAAAAACTTAAAAAAGTCAATAATCTGGTGAGTTTTTGTAAGATGTTTCTTCTATCAACCAACGAAGAAACACATTGGTACTTTCCCATGATGATTGAGTGCTTCAGGATCTCTTGCACTTACATGTGCAGCAGAGTACAGCAATGGAAGCATGCTGGGCCCATAACCCAGAGGTAGGCAGATTGAAACTATCCTCTGCTATATGCATTTTTTTGTTTGTTAATTAAGGTAATCCAAAACTGGGATTGATATTTTGGCTCTTTTATTTTTACTTAAAGTACAATAACTTTTACCATTTTAATTTGTTTTAATAGTATATTGACAGTATTGTTTTCTTTCAAAAATCCACTTAATTTTCTTTACCCTATTATTAAAATGGTAATTGACAAAAACAAACTACATTGTCACCAGAAGAGCAATACAAAATGTACAAGTGATATATTAAAATCATCTTTCCAGCTTGAATTTCAATGATGCATTGGGGCAACGATTTTGTGAGAAACATCTTCACCCTTAAATAAAGATTTTCTTAATTCCTTACCTGTGTGCTAATTAGATATCACCTTGTTTTCACATTAAACAGACTTCCACATGAGAAAGCAGCAAGGATGCAGTGGCGTTAATGTTTCCTGGTGTCAACCTGTATTATTTCAGTAGACATTGAAATGAGGATGCATCTTGCTGCCTTTCCAATGAAGCAAGTTTAATTTAGTAATAGGTGAAAAACCATCCTTACAAAGGTGTTAATCAGAGACTTGGCTTTGTGGACACTTTTCAGAGAACAAATTTGTTAGCATAAAAATAAAGCCAGAAAATAAAGAGCTGTTTAATCACTCAATTGGATTTTTCTGCCAGCATATTTTTTTTCTCTGCAACCCACTGCTAAATTGTGCTTCCTAGCTGTTTTTATAAAATCACTGAATCAAATCTAACTCTGATTACATCAGAGAAGGCCAGGTACCCTACACCATAACAGGGGGTTTGAAATTTTGACTTGTCTACTTAAAGATCACCAAAATCTGATAACAAGGTCAATTAGGTCCCTAGGTGGAATTGAACCACCAAACTTTTGGTTAATAGCCGTACATACTAACTGATTGCGCCACAGAGACACTTTGCAAAAGTACATACTGACAAAGGCTAATAAGCATTCATCTAAAACGTTTCCTAGAAAAACTTAAAAAAGTCAATAATCTGGAGCGTTTTTGTAAGATGTTTCTTCTATCAACCAACGAAGAAACACATTGGTACTTTCCCATGCTGAGTGAGTGCTTCAGGATCTCTTGCACTTACATGTGCAGCAGAGTACAGCAATGGAAGCATGCAGGGCCCATAACCCAGAGGTAGGCAGATTGAAACTATCCTCTGCTATATGCATTTTTTTTTGTTAATTAAAGTAATCCAAAACTGGGATTGATATTTTGTCTCTTTTATTTTTACTTAAAGTACAATAACTTTTACCATTTTAATTTGTTTTAATAGTATATTGACAGTATAGTTTTCTTTCAAAAATCCACTTAATTTTCTTTACCCTGTTATTAAAATGGTAATTGACAAAAACAAACTACATTGTCACCAGAAGAGCAATACAAAATGTACAAGTGATATATTAAAATCATCTTTCCAGCTTGAATTTCAATGATGCATTGGGGCAACGATTTTGTGAGAAACATCTTCACCCTTAAATAAAGATTTTCGTAATTCCTTACCTGTGTGCTAATTAGATATCACCTTGTTTTCACATTAAACAGACTTCCACATGAGAAAGCAGCAAGGATGCAGTGGCGTTAATGTTTCCTGGTGTCAACCTGTATTATTTCAGTAGACATTGAAATGAGGATGCATCTTGCTGCCTTTCCAATGAAGCAAGTTTAATTTAGTAATAGGTGAAAAGCCATCCCTACAAAGGTGTTAATCAGAGACTTGGCTTTGTGGACACTTTTCAGAGAACAAATTTGTTAGCATAAAAATAAAGCAAGAAAATTAAGAGCTGTTTAATCACGCAATTTGGTTTTTTTGCCAGCATATTTCTTTTTCTCTGCAACCCACTGCTAAATTGTGCTTCCTAGATGTTTTTATAAAATCACTGAATCAAATCTAACTCTGATTACATCAGCGAAGGCCAGGTACCCTACACCATAACAGGGGGTTTGAAATTTGACTTGTCTACTTAAAGATCACCAAAATCTGATAACAAGGTCAATTAGGTCCCTGGGTGGGATTGAACCACCAACCTTTTGGTTAATAGCCGTACATACTAACTGATTGCGCCACAGAGACACTTTGCAAAAGTCCATACTGACAAAGGCTAATAAGCATTCATCTAAAACGTTTCCTAGCAAAACTTTAAAAAGTCAATAATCTGGAGAGTTTTTGTAAGATGTTTCTTCCATCAACCAACGAAGAAACACATTGGTACTTTCCCATGATGAGTGAGTGCTTCAGGATCTCTTGCACTTACATGTGCAGCAGAGTACTGCAATGGAAGCATGCTGGGCCCATAACCCAGAGGTAGGCAGATTGAAACTATCCTCTGCTATATGCATTTTTTGTTGTTAATTAAAGTAATCCAAAACTGGGATTGATATTTTGTCTCTTTTATTTTTACTTAAAGTACAATAACTTTTACCATTTTAATTTGTTTTAATAGTATATTGACAGTATTGTTTTCTTTCAAAAATCCACTTAATTTTCTTTACCCTATTATTAAAATGGTAATTGACAAAAACAAACTACATTGTCACCAGAAGAGCAATACAAAATGTACAAGTGATATATTAAATTCATCTTTCCAGCTTGAATTTCAATGATGCATTAGGTCAACAATTTTGTGAGAAACATCTTCACCCTTAAATAAAGATTTTCTTAATTCCTTACCTGTGTGCTAATTAGATATCACCTTGTTTTTCACATTAAACAGACTTCCACATGAGAAAGCAGCAAGGATGCAGTGGCGTTAATGTTTCCTGGTGTCAACCTGTATTATTTCAGTAGACATTGAAATGAGGATGCATCTTGCTGCCTTTCCAATGAAGCAAGTTTAATTTAGTAATAGGTGAAAAACCATCCTTACAAAGGTGTTAATCAGAGACTTGGCTTTGTGGACACTTTTCAGAGAACAAATTTGTTAGCATAAAAATAAAGCCAGAAAATGAAGAGCTGTTTAATCACTCAATTGGATTTTTCTGCCAGCATATTTTTTTTCTCTGCAACCCACTGCTAAATTGTGCTTCCTAGCTTTTTTTTATAAAATCACTGAATCAAATCTAACTCTGATTACATCAGAGAAGGCCAGGTACCTTACACAATAAGAGGGGGTTTGAAATTTTGACTTGTCTACTTAAATATCACCAAAATCTGATCACAAGGTCAATTACGTCCCTGGGTGGGATTGAACCACCAACCTTTTGGTTAATAGCCGAACACACTAACCGATTGCGCCACAGAGACACTTTGCAAAAAGTACATACTGACAAAGGCTAATAAGCATACATCTAGAACGTTTCCTAGAAAAACATTAAAAAATCAATAATCTGGAGAGTTTTTGTAAGATGTTTCTTCCATCAACCAACGAATAAACACATTGGTACTTTCCCATGATGAGTGAGTGCTTCAGGATCTCTTGCACTTACATGTGCAGCAGAGTACTGCAATGGAAGCATGCTGGACCAATAACCCAGAGGTAGGCAGATTGAAACTATCCTTTGCTATATGCATTTTTTTTTGTTAATTTAAGTAATCAAAACTGGGATTGATATTTTTGCTCTTTTATTTTTACTTAAAGTACAATAACTTTTACCATTTTAATTTGTTTTAATAGTATATTGACAGTATAGTTTTCTTTTAAAAATCCACTTAATTTTCTTTACCCTATTATTAAAATGGTAATTGACAAAAAAAACTACATTGTCACCAGAAGAGAAATACAAAATGTACAAGTGATATATTAAAATCATCTTTCCAGCTTGAATTTCAATGATGCATTGGGGCAACAATTTTGTGAGAAACATCTTCACCCTTAAATAAAGATTTTCGTAATTCCTTACCTGTGTGCTAATTAGATATCACCTTGTTTTCACATTAAACAGACTTCCACATGAGAAAGCAGCAAGGATGCAGTGGCGTTAATGTTTCCTGGTTTCAACCTGTATTATTTCAGTAGACATTGAAATGAGGATGCATCTTGCTGCCTTTCCAATGAAGCAAGTTTAATTTAGTAATAGGTGAAAAACCATCCCTACAAAGGTGTTAATCAGAGACTTGGCTTTGTGGACAATTTTCAGAGAACAAATTTGTTAGCATAAAAATAAAGCCAGAAAATGAAGAGCTGTTTAATCACGCAATTTGATTTTTTTGCCAGCATATTTCTTTTTCTCTGCAACCCACTGCTAAATTGTGCTTCCTAGATGTTTTTATAAAATCACTGAATCAAATCTAACTCTGATTACATCAGAGAAGGCCAGGTACCCTACACAATAACAGGGGGTATGAAATTTGACTTGTCTACTTAAAGATCACCAAAATCTGATAACAAGGTCAATTACGTCCCTGGGTGGGATTGAACCACCAACATTTTGGTTAATAGCCGTACACACTAACTGATTGCGCCACAGAGACACTTTGCAAAAGTACATACTGACAAATGCTAATAAGCATTCATCTAAAACGTTTCCTAGAAAAACTTAAAAAAGTCAATAATCTGGAGAGTTTTTGTAAGATGTTTCTTCTATCAACCAACGAAGAAACACATTGGTACTTTCCCATGATGAGTGAGTGCTTCAGGATCTCTTGCACTTACATGTGCAGCAGAGTACAGCAATGGAAGCATGCTGGGCCAACCCAGAGGTAGGCAGATTGAAACTATCCTCTGCTATATGCATTTTTTTTTGTTAATTAAAGTAATCCAAAACTGGGATTGATATTTTGGCTCTTTTATTTTTACTTAAAGTACAATAACTTTTACCATTTTAATTTGTTTTAATAGTATTTTGACAGTATTGTTTTCTTTCAAAAATCCACTTCATTTTCTTTACCCTATTATTAAAATGGTAATTGACAGAAACAAACTACATTGTCACCAGAAGAGCAATACAAAATGTACAAGTGATATATTAAAATCATCTTTCCAGCTTGAATTTCAATGATGCATTGGGGCAACGATTTTGTGAGAAACATCTTCACCCTTAAATAAAGATTTTCTTAATTCCTTACCTGTGTGCTAATTAGATATCACCTTGTTTTCACATTAAACAGACTTCCACATGAGAAAGCAGCAAGGATGCAGTGGCGTTAATGTTTCCTGGTGTCAACCTGTATTATTTCAGTAGACATTGAAATGAGGATGCATCTTGCTGCCTTTCCAATGAAGCAAGTTTAATTTAGTAATAGGTGAAAAACCATCCCTACAAAGGTGTTAATCAGAGACTTTGCTTTGTGGACACTTTTCAGAGAACAAATTTGTTAGCATAAAAATAAAGCCAGAAAATGAAGAGCTGTTTAATCACTCAATTGGATTTTTTTGCCAGCATATTTCTTTTTCTCTGCAACCCACTGCTAAATTGTGCTTCCTAGCTGTTTTTATAAAATCACTGAATCAAATCTAATTACATCAGAGAAGGCCAGGTACCCTACACCATAACAGGGGGTTTGAAATTTTGACTTGTCTACTTAAAGATCACCAAAATCTGATCACAAGGTCAATTACGTCCCTGGGTGTGATTGAACCACCAACCTTTTGGTTAGTAGCCGTACACACTAACTGATTGCGCCACAGAGACACTTTGCAGAAGTAAATACTGACAAAGGCTAATAAGCATTCATCTAAAACGTTTCCTAGAAAAACTTTAAAAAGTCAATAATCTGGAGAGTTTTTGTAAGATGTTTCTTCCATCAACCAACGAAGAAACACATTGGTACTTTCCCATGATGAGTGAGTGCTTCAGGATCTCTTGCACTTACATGTGCAGCAGAGTATAGCAATGGAAGCATGCTGGGCCCATAACCCAGAGGTAGGCAGATTGAAACTATCCTCTGCTATATGCATTTTTTTTTGTTAATTAAAGTAATCCAAAACTGGGATTGATATTTTGCCTCTTTTATTTTTACTTAAAGTACAATAACTTTTACCATTTTAATTTGTTTTAATAGTATATTGACAGTATTGTTTTCTTTCAAAAATCCACTTAATTTTCTTTACCCTATTATTAAAATGGTAATTGACAAAAACAAACTACATTGTCACCAGAAGAGCAATACAAAATGTACAAGTGATATATTAAAATCATCTTTCCAGCTTGAATTTCAATGATGCATTGGGGCAACGATTTTGTGAGAAACATCTTCACCCTTAAATAAAGATTTTCTTAATTCCTTACTTATGTGCTAATTAGATATCACCTTGTTTTCACATTAAACAGACTTCCACATGAGAAAGCAGCAAGGATGCAGTGGCGTTAATGTTTCCTGGTGTCAACTTGTATTATTTCAGTAGACATTGAAATGAGGATGCATCTTGCTGCCTTTCCAATGAAGCAAGTTTAATTTAGTAATATGTGAAAAACCATCCCTACAAAGGTGTTAATCAGAGACTTGGCTTTGTGGACACTTTTCAGAGAACAAATTTGTTAGCATAAAAATAAAGCCAGAAATGAAGAGCTGTTTAATCACTCAATTGGATTTTTTTGCCAGCATATTTCTTTTTCTCTGCAACCCACTGCTAAATTGTGCTTCCTAGCTGTTTTTATAAAATCACTGAATCAAATCTAACTCTGATTACATCAGAGAAGGCCAGTACCAGTACACCATAACAGGGGGTTTGAAATTTTGACTTGTCTACTTAAAGATCACCAAAATCTGATCACAAGGTCAATTACGTCCCTGGGTGTGATTGAACCACCAACCTTTTGGTTAGTAGCCGTACACACTAACTGATTGCGCCACTAAGACACTTTGCAGAAGTAAATACTGACAAAGGCTAATAAGCATTCATCTAAAACGTTTCCTAGAAAAACTTTAAAAAGTCAATAATCTGGAGAGTTTTTGTAAGATGTTTCTTCCATCAACCAACGAAGAAACACATTGGTACTTTCCCATGATGAGTGAGTGCTTCAGGATCTCTTGCACTTACATGTGCAGCAGAGTACAGCAATGGAAGCATGCTGGGCCCATAACCCAGAGGTAGGCAGATTGAAACTATCCTCTGCTATATGCATTTTTTTTTGTTAATTAAAGTAATCCAAAACTGGGATTGATATTTTGCCTCTTTTATTTTTACTTAAAGTACAATAACTTAAAAGTACCCAGTCTCCACTGGGCACAGTATCAAACTGAGGTCTGGAGGAGGGGCATAGAGGGAGGAGCCAGTGCACACCCAGAACTAAAGTCTTTCTTAAAGTACCCATGTCTCCTGCGGAGCCTATCTATCCCCATGGTCCTTACGGAGTCCCCAGCATCCTCTAGGACGTTAGAGAAAATAGGATTTTAATACCTACCGGTAAATCCTTTTCTCTTAGTCCGTAGAGGATGCTGGGCACCCGTCCCAGTGCGTACTGTGTCTGCAGTTATTAAATGGCCCTTAACTCCAGAACATTTATGTGGAGAAAACTTTCCTGACTTGACCATCTTCCTTGGATGTTTTCCCCCTGTGTGACTGCTCCCCAGCCTCGGAGGGTTGCATCCATGGTCCCTAGGATCCAGTCCTGGATCCCGAACCATCGCCCCTCTAGGAGGTGAGAACTGTGCAGCCACCAATGGAGTAAGATTCTGGTCTTGGAAGACAGGATTATCCTCCAGTGCATGTGTAGGTGGGATCCGGACCACTTGTCCAACAGGTCCCACTGGAACACTCTGGCATGGAACCTGCCAAACTGAATGGCCTCGTAGGCCGCAACCATCTTCCCCAGCAACAGAATGCATTGATGGATTAACACTCTTGCTGGTTTCAGAATTTGTTTGACCAGACTCTGGAACTCCATAGCCTTTCCACTGGAAGAAAGCCTCTTCTGTGTCCAGTATGACTCCCAGAAACAACAACCGCGTCATTGGGACCAACTGCGATTTTGGCAAGTTTAGGAGCCAACCATGTTGTTGAAGAACTGTCAGGGAGAGTAGATGTTTTGCACCAACTGGTCCCTGGATCTCGCCTTTATCAGGAGATCATCCAAGTACGGCATAATTGTGACTCCTTGCTTGTGAAGGAGAACCATCATTTCCACCATCACCCTGGTGAAAATCCTCGGAGCCGTGGACAGACCAAACGGCAACGTCTGAAATTGGTAATGACAATCCTGAATTGCAAACCTCAGGTAGCTTGATGCAGTGGCTAAACGGGAACATGTAATTAGGCAACCTTATGTCTACCAAAACCATGAAATCTCCTTCCTCCGGACTGGAGATCCCTACCCTGAGAGATTCCATCTTGAAATTGAATTTCTTTAGGTAGAAATTGAGGGATTTCAGATTTAAGATTGGTCTGACTGAGCCGTCCGGCTTCGGGAGCACGAAGAGGCTTGAATAAAAACCTTCTCCCTGCTGACTAAGGCCGATTTGAACAATCGGTGAGGGGGAACGTCTTGAAACCCCAGTTTGTACCCTTGTGACACTATTTGTAAAACCCACGAGTCCAGGTCCAAATTAATCCAGAACTGACTGAAGTGTTTTAGACGTGCCCCCACTGGTGTGGGCTCCTGCAAGAGAGCCCCAGCGTCATGCAGTGGATTTGGCAGAAGCAGAGGACGATCTCTGCTCCTGCGATCTTGAAGAGGCTACAGACCTCTTCTCCTTCCTCTAATGCAAAGAAAGGGGAATCTTAACTTCTTGCATATCTATTGGGACAAAATGACTGCGTTAGACAATGATGCGTCTTCATCCGTTGAGAGGGAACATAGGGCAAGAAGGTTGACTTACCTGCGGGAGCTGCCGAGATCAAATTAACTAGGCCGTTGCCAAACAAGGCTTCACCTTCATAGGGAAGAGACTCCCTTTCTTCTTGGAGTCAGCATCAGCATTCCCTTGGTGAATCCACACTGCCCTCCTATCCGAGACTGCCATGAAATTGGCCCGTGAACTCAAGAGTCCTATATCCCTTGCAGTCGTAAGTATGCTGCAGTGTCCTTGATATGATCCAACGTAAGGAGTATCCCATCTCTCCAAGATATCTATATCGGAAGACAAGGTATTCGACCAATTCTTGAATACTACTACTCACCCATGCGCATGTAATGGCAGGTCTAAGTAATGTACCCGTGGTTACATAACTAGAAATAATGTAGCTTCCTGCATACGATCCGCTGGATTTGTGACAGGGCCCCGTGCAGAACAGGGGGTGACTCCCACTTTATTCTGTCCGCAGCAGGAAATGAATAAACAATCGGAAACCTTTTGGGGATTTGAAACCATCTTGTCGAGCTGGCCCAGACTTTCTCAAACAGAGATGGAGGAACGTTACATCAGCTTTCATTATATATCTATATATACATACATATAGACCCCTTTGTCAGGAACAGCAGGGTCCTCAGTGATGTTAATATGTCCTTAATATCCACAATCATGTACTGAATGCTCCTTGCCAATATTGGATCTAATCAGGAAATATTATGGTCGACATAGGAATCAGTATCCGAGTCAGTATCAGTGTGTAGTAACATTTTTGCGGGCCTGAGGGAAAAGAAGCATAGCCATGAACATCACATCTATTCTCTACGTCTGTGTCTGGGACACAGATTTATCCAACCTCACTCTGATATTATTGAAACTTTCACCCAGTCAGTTATTGGTGGTGCCAACAGGGCCACCATCATATGTCTGCATTCCTAATATAGTTTCCTCTTGGGAAAAACATTCAGCCACCGACATGTTGACACACATGTACCAAGTACCCACAGACACATCGGCTTATGGGGGATAGACCTACAGTAAATCTGTCAGAGGGACAGAGAGGATTTTTTAGCTCACAACCCAGCGCCAAAAGTACACAGTCTGGGAAATAATAAACTCTATAGTGATAGACTTGTAACGCTCTATAGATGTGCTGGTGAGGTGAGGAAGAAGCCCCGCCGCTGTAATGGCACGCTTCTGTCCCGCTCAGAAACAAATAATTAATTACGCTGGCGGGGTAAGGACAGTGCCCAGGCACTAATGTCCACTTTTGCCAGCCTTTTGTGAGGAATTTATGCTGCCCAGGGTGCCCCCCCCCACCCACCCACATGCCCTGCACCCTGCAGTGCCTGTGTTTGTGTGGAAGCATGGCGCACAGCATTCCGCTCGCTGCGTGGTACCTCAGAATGCCGTCACTGGAGAAGAAGTCTTCTGTTCTTCTGCTACTCGCCTGTCTTCTGACTTCTGGCTCTGTAAGGAGGTGATGGCAGGCTACGGGAGTGGGCATCTAGGCGTACCCAGCGATCAGCACCCTCAGGAGCTAATGGTGTCCTGTCAGCCAGAAGCAGAGCCATTGAACTCACTAGAAGTTGGTCATACTTCTCTCCCCTAAGTTCCACGAAGCAGGGAGACTGTTGCCAGCAGCCTCCCTGAAAATAAGAAAAACTAACATAAGTCTTTTCAGAGAAACTCAGTAGAGCTCCCCTGTAGTGCATCCAGTCTCACTGGGCACAATTCTAAAACTGGAGTCTGGAGGAGGGGCATAGAGGGAGGAGACAGTTCACACCCTTTGAAAGTCTTAAAGTGCCCATGTCTCCTGCGGATCCCGTCTATACCCCATGGTTCTTAATGTGATCCCAGCATCCTCTAGGACGTATGAGAAAACAAATAACGCACACACGAGGAGGAGAGAACAAAGGAAGCTATAAGGAGGGGAGGGGAGGGGGGGGGGGTAAGGTAGTAAAGGGATATTGGATAAACTACAACCTTATACATATTCATTAATGTACCAGTAGTTAGAAGTAGAAGAGCTCTAACAGAAACCACAAAGCTTATCTAAAGCCACACCACGCTGGATATGCCCAATCTCATTTGATCTTTGAAGCAAAGCAGTATTGGACTTTGTTACTACCAAGCAGTCTCCCATCCATGTATTATCAGATTATTTAGGTGTTTTTAAACTACCAACACCCTTTTCTTGGTACTGTACATTTAATTTTTACACATATTCTTTTATGTACCAGAAGTTAGAAGTAGAAGAGCTCTAACAGAAACCACGAGGTCATCTACAGCCACAGCACACTGGATTTGCCCAATCTCTCCTGATCATGGAAGCTGAGCAGTGTTGGTCCTGGTTTTAGTACTTGGATTGGAGACCACCAGGAAATACCAGGAGCTGTGTGTATTTTTACAATACCAACACCGTTCTCTTGATGCATTCCATTTTGAAACATTGGGGCAGATCTATTAAGCCTGGTGAACTGATAAAGTGCAAGGTGATAAAGTACCAGCCAGTCAGCTCCTAACTGTCATTTTTCAAACCCAGCCTGTGACATGGCAATTAGGAGCTGATTGGCTGGTACTTTATCACCATGCAAATTATCATTTCACCAGGTTTAATAAATCAAAACAAAAGAAGTACAGATAGCGCTTGCAGATTTATTATTATAAATTTATTAATTAACTATTATCTCAATGATAATTCTTCACTAGTACTATTATAGTACCAAGGATATAGATTAATAAAAAAAAAAAATATCTTTCCCTTGCCTTGACAACAAATTTACATATATAAAAAAACTAAAACCACATTGACATCAATTAATAATATATAAGAAAATGCTCTGCTCCACAAATTGGTTTAGCTAGCCCTCTTAGTACAGAAAGAGATACAATAGTTTCAATGAGTCCCAGTGTTTCACTTAACTGCTACAACTGCAACAGCTGAGTCCAATGTCTGGTTACTTAGTTTCATTTAGTTTACTGCTGTTTCCTTTCTTTGGTGATGGTAATCTTAGGATAGATGTTATAACGTTAGATAATGTATGATATATGGAATAGGGCTTGCTTTCAATCATATATAGTACGTATAGTATTTAGCAGCTTTTTTGTCCACTTTAAATGACGCTGATCAGATTAACAGCAATTTCATCGTGAAGCAGTAGGATTAATGGATATAGTCACAGTTTTTATAAGACATGGCCATGTTAAGTTTTAATTACCACTCCGCCTCAGGTTTCCGTCTTTGTAACCCTCCCGGCTCTGGTGCTAATTTACCGTTCCAAACGAGCCTTATCCGGAGATACGTCTAAAGTCCTCCTGATGCTCGGCGTGAGTGGTAGATTAGGTTGTCACTGGCAGGTGCAAATACAGTAGGTGTTTCTCAGGTTTAATAAATCGTCCGCTTATTCATTTATGTACGAGTAGTTAGAAGTAGAAGAACTCTAACAGAAACCACTAAGCTCATCTACAGCCACACCACACTGTATATGCCCAATATCACCTGATCTTAGGCCTGGTTTGTTCTTGGATGTGAGACCACCTGGGAATACCAGGTGCTGTAGGTAGTTTTATACTACCAACACCGTTCTCTTGATGCATTCTATTTTGAAACTTATTCATTGATGTAGAAGTTAGAAACAGCAAAAATCATCTACAGCCGCATCACACTGGATATGTCCAATCCAGTGGCGTAACTAGAAATTTTTCTCCCCCAAGCCAAAAAATTCTTCGGCGCCCCCCCCCCCCCCCCCCTTCATGCTCCATAATTGGGAGCAAGAAAGGGATAAATATGCGCGCGCCTAAGGCGTGCGCGGCAAAAAAAGGGGCGTGGTTTTGTTGGAGTGGGCGTGATTTCGCATAAAGGGGCGTGGCATTGCAGGAAAAGACTACCTTATACCCCAGTTTTGCAACCTGCACGCCCATACGTTGGCCACCACAGGAAAGAAAAATAATCCTGATTCATGCCCCTTACATTATTTGTCATTTTTCCTCCTTATAGTAATGCCCAGTATACATTATGCCACATACTGCAATGGCCCTTAGACATTATGCCGCACACAATAATGCACGACACAATATGCACACACTGTAATGCCCCCGACACATTATGCCACACACCGTAATGTCTGTGACACATTATGCCACACACCGTAATGCCTGTGACACATTATGACAGGAATCGCAATGCCCGTTATACATTATGCTACACACTGCAATGCCCCTGATACATTATAGCACATACAATGTCTGTGACACATTATGACACACACCGCAATGTCCGTGATACATTATGCCACACACTGCAATGCCCGATACATTATAGCACATACAATGCCTGTGACACATTATGCCACACACTGCAATGACCTTGAGACATTATACCACAATGCCCGTGATATAGTATACCATACACCGTAATGCCTGTGACACATACCGCAATGCCCTGCCCGTTATACCCTATGCCACACATCGCAATGCCCGTTATGTATTATGCCACACTGCAATGACCCTGAGACATTATACCACATACCACAATGCCCGTGATATAGTATACCACACACCGTAATGCCTGACACATTATGACACACACCGCAATGTCCGTGATACATTATGCCACACACTGCAATGACCCTGAGACATTATACCACATATCACAATGCCCGCGATATAGTATACCATACACCGTAATGCCTGCGACACATTATGACACACACCGCAATGTCCGTGATACATTATGCCACACACCGTAATGCCCATTACACATTAAGTCTACAGTAAGGCTTCTAATTACTTTTCAATTACCTGCTCGTTGTCAGGGGTTTCATGCACTGGGTGTCATGCTCGTTTCCAGGGGTTTCATGCTCTTGGTTCCATGCACGGTGCCAGGGGTTTTCATGCTCAGGGTGTCATGCTCGTTGCCAGGGGTTTCATGCACTGGGTGTCATGCTCGTTGCCAGGTGTTTCATGCACTGGGTGTCATGCTCGTTGCCAGATGTTTCATGCACTGGGTGTCATGCTCGTTGCTAGGAGGTAGTCTTTGTTGCTAGGGCAGTGCTCCCAGTGCCACATATGTCCCCAGTGCCAGATATTCCCCCACGGTGCCAGGTACTTACATGCCCCAGTGCCAAATATAGTCGTCCCCCCCATGTGCCAGGTACACATGTGCCCCCAGTGCCAGATATTCCCCCCCAGTGCCATATATGCCCCCAGTGCCAGATATTCCCCCCAGTGCCATATTTGCCCCCCGTGCCATATATGCCCCCAGTGCCAGATACCCCCCCCCGTGCCATATATGCCCCCAGTGCCAGATATTCCCCCCCAGTGCCATATATGCCCCAGTGCCAGATATCCCCCCCAGTGCCAGATATGCCCCCAGTGCCAGATATTCCCCCCAGTGCCAGAAATGCCCCAGTGCCAGATATTCCTCCCCCCCCCGTGCCATATATGCCCCCAGTGCCAGATATTTACCCCCCCCCCCCCGCCGTCGCTTTTTGGAGGGACACGGAGGGCACAGCTCGTCTCTCCTGTGTCCCTCCTGCTGCATCATCTCCGGCGGCCGCGGGTCTAATAGGGGGAAGTGCCGGTTCGTGAGCCAATTAGAGCTCACGGACGGCACTTCCCCCTATTAGACCCGCGGCCGCCGGAGATGATGCAGCAGGAGGGACACAGGGAGGCACGCTGTGTGCCCTCCGTGTCCCTCCAAAAAGCGGCGGAGGGAAGGAGACTGCAGACTGACATGCGGACGCTCGTCCGCATGTCAGTCTGCTGTAAATCAGTGGCGCCCCCGCAGCCCCTCGCCCCCAAGCCACCGCGAGGACTGCGGGGGCAGTAGTTACGCCACTGGTCCAATCTCATCTGATGATGGAAGCTAAGCAGTGTTGTGCCTGGTTTGTTTTTGGATTTCAAGTCCTGCCTTCTGGTTTGGCCACGGCACCTCGGATATTCACCAAGGTCATGGCCGTGATGACGACCCTTCACCATCAGAGAATCAGGATCCTGACAAATCTGGACGACTTGCTGATCCTGGTGAACTCCCAAGAGGTTCTCCACAGTTATCTGGAACTGGCGGTCCAATTCCTAAAAGTCCACGGGTGGCTATTCAACTGAAAAAAGTCCTCGCTGGTCCCTGCTCGGAACATTGTGCACCTAGGGGCACTGCTGGACACACACAGCCAACAATTGTTTCTGTCTCCAGAGAAAGTCCTGAAAATTCAGGACAGTATCGTCCTCTCTCGCCCAAGAGTGTTGATACACACGGCGATGCAAGTACTAGACCTCATGGTGTCGGCTTTCGATATGGTAGAGTACGCTCAATTTCATTACCGCCCTCTGCAGAGGTTAATCCTCTCCAAGTGCCTGCCTGCCTCATCGGATGATGTCTCAAATGATCTCCTTGACTCCGGAGGTTCGTCTGACACTGAGCTGGTGGCTACAGGACCAACAGTTGAGCAGGGGCCATCCCTTCTGGATCTCCAACTGTGTCCTCTTGACAATGGATGCCAGTCTTTTGGGCTGGGCCATGGTGTTGGAGCAACACTTTCTCCAGGGTCGGTGGACCAGGGAGGAATCTCTCCTCCTGATATACATTCTGGAATTGCAGGCAGTGTTCAATTAATTGACACTGGCCCTGCCTCTAGTACAGAACAGGCCTGTTCAAGTACAATCTGACAACGCCACCACGGTAGTGTACACAAATCATCAAGGCGGCACTCGAAACTGCATGGCAAAGCTGGAAGTATCAAAAATCCTCCGTTGGGTAGAAAGTCATCTGACAGCAATATCGGCAGTGTTCATTCCAGGAGTCCTCAACTAGGAAGCGGATTTCCTCAGTCGTCAGGACGTTCACGCTGGAGAGTGGAGAGGCCGCAGCAGAAATGTCTGCACTGGTGTCAGTAGGTGACTGAGGCAGGGATGACTGGGAGATAGTGGGTGACTGAAGCATGTATGAGTGGGAGATAGTGGGTGACTGAGGCCGGGGTGACTGGGAGATAGTGGGTGACAGGGAGATAGTGGGTTACTGAGGGAGGGGTGATAGGAAGGGGTTGGGTAAGTATGGGAAGAAAGTGGGTGACAGGTATAATAAATGACTAAGGCAGGGGTGATAGGGAGATAGTGGATGACTGTGGCAGGGGTGACAGGGACAGTAAGAGACTGAGGCAGGGGTGACAGGGATAGTGGCTGACTGAGGCAGGGGTGACTGGGAGATAGTGGGTGACTGAGGCAGGGTTGACAGGGATAGTGGGTGACTGAAGCAGGGGTGATAGGGTGACAGTGGGTGACTAAAGCAGGGGTGACTGGTATAGTGGGTGACTGAGGCAGGGATCGCAGATATAGTGGTTGACTGAGGCAGCGGTGACTGGGAGATAGTGGGTAACTGAGGCAGGGGTGACAGGGAAAGTGTGTGACTCAGGCAGGGGTGATAGGGAGATAGTGGGCTGCATATCTCTGCCTCACTGCAGCAGCACATTCCTGCTTCAATGACAGCAGCACATCCCTACCTCACTTATAGCAGCACATCCCTGCCTCGCTGACAGCAGCACATCCCTGCCTCGCTGACAGCAGCACATCCCTGCCTCGCTGACAGCAGCACATCCCTGCTTCGCTGACAGCAGCACATCCCTGCTTCGCTGACAGCAGCACATCCCTGCTTCGCTGACAGCAGCACATCCCTGCCTCGCTGACAGCAGCACATCCCTGTCTCGCTGACAGCAGCACAGCACTGCTTCGCTGACAGCAGCACATCACTGCTTCACTACCAGCAGCACATCCCTGCCTCACTGGCAGCAGCACATCCCTGCCTTACTGACAGCTGTATATAGGGCCTAATTCAGACCTGATCCCTGCTGTGCATATTCACACAACAGGAGATCAGGTCTGAAGTGCGTGTGTGCTGGTGCCGCAGTGCACCGGCACATGCCAGAAATGCGATCAGCATCTCTGCCCAGTGAGCGCCTCTGCCTGATTGACAGGCAGAGGCGGTCACTGGGCAGGAGGAGTCGGGCCAGCGGCGTTGTGCCGCCATTTTGGGGGCACAGTCAGGACAACGCAGACATGACCGGACCGTATGGGGGCGGGCCGTGACGGCTGCGTGACCCGGACAGCAACGGGCCTTATTTACTAAAATCTCAGATAAATTTTATGGCATTTATGTGCAGTCTAGTTTGCACAGTTGATAGAGTGTTGATCTTGCACTATCAATGTAAGCCTCACATAGGTTTGATACACATGTAAGTTTGTTTTTATTTTACTACATTGTGGTTTGTGGCTCTATACCATGTAATGCATGTCTTTTAACAGTAGTCAAGTCTTCCAATGTGCTTGTTAGTGAAACCCAATAGATAGCTTTATTTTATTTTGTTTCTTCAAATATTGAATGCATATGTCTTATAACTTTTTTTTTTTTTTTCAATATACAGGTTGAGTATCTGTATATACATTTTTATTATAAGATTTTCAATGACACAAGTACATCCAAGTTGCAGATTATGGATTGTGAAGGACAAATCAACCATATAAACAATTTAAGCAATTTAAATTGCATGCAGGTAGTAGAATATCACCTCCTTGGATGAGAGTTGGTCGTAATAAACTAGGATAGAAAAGAATAAAGTAGAAAATAAGATTTTAAACCTACCGGTAAATCTTTTTCTCGTAGTCCGTAGAGGATGCTGGGGACTCCGTAAGGACCATGGGGATAGACGGGCTCCACAGGAGACATGGGCACTTTAAGAAAGACTTTAGTTCTGGGTGTGCACTGGCTCCTCCCTCTATGCCACAGTTAGAGAAACTGTGCCCAGAGGAGACGGACAGTATGAGGAAAGGATTTTGTTAATCCAGGGCAAGATTCATACCAGCCACACCAATCACACCGTATAACTTGTGATAAACTACCCAGTTATCAGTATGAAAAAACAACATAGCATCAGTGCAGGACCGATGCAACTATAACATAACCCTTATTGAAGCAATAACTATATACAAGTATTGCAGAAGTAGTCCGCACTTGGGACGGGCGCCCAGCATCCTCTACGGACTACGAGAAAAAGATTTACCAGTAGGTTTAAAATCTTATTTTCTCTAACGTCCTAGAGGATGCTGGGGACTCCGTGAGGACCATGGGGATTATACCAATGCTCCAAAACGGGCGGGAGAGTGCGGATGACTCTGCAGCACCGATTGAGCAAACATGAGTTCCTCCTCAGCCAGGGTATCAAACTTATAGTATTTTGCAAAGGTGTGTGAACCCGACCAAGTAGCAGCTTGACACAGCTGTAGTGCCGAGACCCCTCGGGCAGCCGCCCAAGAAGAGCCCACTTTCCTCGTGGAATGGGCCTTGACCGATTTCAGTAACTGCAATCCAGCCATAGAATGCGCTTGCTGAATCGTGTTACAAATCCGGCGAGCAATAGCCTGCTTTGAAGCAGGGGCACCAATCTTGTTGGTTGCATACAGGACAAACAGCGCTTCAGTTTTCCTGACTCTAGCCGTCCTGGCCACGTAAATTTTCAAAGCCCTAACCACATCAAGTAACTCGGAATCCTCCAAGTCACGCGTAGCCACAGGCACCACAATAGGTTGGTTCATATGAAAAGATGAGACCACTTTTGGTAGGAATTGAGGACGGGTCTGCAATTCCGCTCTATCCACATGGAATACCAAATATGGGCTTTTATGTGACAAAGCCGCTAATTCCGACACTCGCCTAGCCGAAGCCAAGGCTAATAACATGACCACCTTCCATGTGAGATATTTTAACTCCACTGTTTTAAGTGGTTCAAACCAGTGTAATTTTAGAAAACTTAACACCACGTTAAGGTCCTAAGGTGCCACCGGAGGCACAAAAGGAGGCTGAATATGCAGCACTCCTTTTACAAAAGTCTGAACTTCTGGAAGAGAAGCCAATTCTTTTTGAAAGAAAATGGATAAGGCCGAAATCTGGACCTTAATAGAGCCTAATTTTAGGCCCAAATTCACTCCAGTTTGTAGGAAGTGAAGGAAACGGCCCAGATGGAATTCTTCCGTAGGAGCATTCCTGGCCTCACACCAAGAAACATAATTTCGCCATATACGGTGTAATGTTTTAACGTTACATCCTTCCTAGCCTTTATCAGCGTAGGGATGACCTCAACCGGAATGCTAGGATCCGGCATTCAACCGCCATGCCGTCAAACGCAGCCGCGGTAAGTCTTGGAACAGACAGGGCCCCTGATGCAACAGGTCCTGTCTTAGAGGGAGAGGCCACAGATCTTCTGTGAGCATTTCCTGCAGATCCGGATACCAGGTCCTCCGTGGCCAATCTGGAACAATGAGGATTGTTCTCACTCCTCTTTGTCTTATTATCCTCAACACCTTGGGTATGAGAGGAAGAGGAGGAAATACATAGACCGACCGGAACACCCACGGTGTCACTAGGGCGTCTACAGCTACTGCCTGAGGGTCTCTTGACCTTGCGCAATACCTCTGTAGCTTTTTGTTGAGCCGGGACGGCATCATGTCTATCTGTGGCAGTTCCCACCGACTTGTAATCTGTGCAAAGACTTCCTGATGAAGTCCCCACTCTCCCGGATGTAGGTCGTGTCTGCTGAGGATGTCTGCTTCCCAGTTGTCCACTCCCGGAATGAACACTGCTGACAGTGCGCTTGCGTGATTCTCCACCCAGCGAAGAATTCTGGTGGCTTGTGCCATCGCCACTCTGCTTCTTGTGCCGCCTTGGCGGTTTACATGAGCCACTGCGGTGACGTTGTCTGACTGGATCAGAACCGGTTGGTCGCAAAGTAAGGTCTCCGCTTGACGTAGGGCATTGTATATGGCCCTTAGTTCCAGGATGTTGATGTGAAGACAAGTCTCTTGACTTGACCAAAGACCTTGGAAATTTCTTCCCTGTGTGACTGCTCCCCAACCTTGGAGGCTTGCGTCTGTGGTCACCAGGATCCAGCCCTGAATGCTGAATCTGCGTCCCTCGAGAAGGTGAGCACTCTGCAGCCACCACAAGAGTGATACCCTGACCCTGGGGGACAGGGTGATCAACCAGTGCATCTGTAAATGTGACCCGGACCACTTGTCCAGTAGGTCCCATTGGAAAGTCCTCGCATGGAACCTGCCGATTGGAATGGCCTCGTATGATGCCACCATCTTTCCCAGGACTCGAGTGCAGTGATGCACTGACACCTGTTTTGGTTTCAATAGGTTCCTGACAAGAGTCATGAGTTCCTGGGCCTTTTCTATCAGGAGATAAACCCTCTTCTGGTCTGTGTCCAGAATCATGCCCAAGAAAGACAGACGAGTAGTAGGAATCAACTGCGACTTCGGGATATTGAGAATCCAGCCGTGTTGCTGTAACACATTCAGTGAAAGTGATACGCTGTTCAGCAACTGCTCTCTTGATCTCGCTTTTATGAGATCGCCCAAGTACGGGATAATTGTGACACCTTGCTTGCACAGGAGCACCATCATTTCCGCCATTACCTTGGTGAAAATTCTCAGGGCCATGGAGAGACCAAACAGCAATGTCTGAAATTGGCAATGACAGTCCTGTACCGCAAATCTGAGTTACGCCTGATGAGGTGGATAAATGGGGACATGAAGGTATGCATCCTGTACACAAATGCGGACAACAGGTGTCAAGCCGTGTGTTGCCTTTGTCAAGCTGTAATAAGTAGGGATAAGGACGTTAACCACCTCGGAACATCCTCCCTTATATGTCACCTGCAGCGCATTCATCATAAGTCAGTGACAAGTTCAAAAACTTTGGATGACAGCGGAAGCAGTCCACTAACCACTAAATCCCTTCCTCTTGTAACCAAGCTCCTGCAAACCACACCACCAACTCCCTCAGTGTCAATTTCCTCCTTAGACAGGAGAGCCAATAGTCCTGCAGGCCATGTCACTGGCAACTCTGACGAGTCCTCTCCTGCCTGGGATTCCTCCGATGCATCCTTGAGTGTAACGCCTACTGCTGCTGGCGCTGCTGTTGTTGCTGCTGGGAGTCGATCGTCATCCCAGAGGGGAAGTCGGAAGACCACTTGTACTTCTTCCAGTAAGCAATTGACTGTCCAACAGTCCTTTGCGAGGAAGATGAAATATCACAGCAGTCATCCTGCTGCAAAGCGGATAACTCAGGTCTGGGTGGTGAGAAACGTGGTTCCGGTATCCATCGTTAATTTAGAGGCAACTAGAGACTTGATTGAGGTACTGTGTCCCCGGTACCAAATACCCTCTAGGTTCCATTTCTCTAGGCAGGCGATACCGAAAATGTACACAGACCTCAGAAAAAGAGTCACCAGTGTCCTAAAAAATGCAGTTGTACCCAATGTCCACTTGTCTGTGGTTAAGTGGAGCAGGGCAGACTCAGGACTATATGACTGTGACAGCCCACTGGGTAGATGTATTGCCTCCCGCAGCAAGAACAGCAGCGGCGGCACCAGTAGCAGCATCTCGCAATTGCCAACTCGTTCCTAGGCAGGCTACGCTTTGTATCACCGCTTTCCATAAGAGGCACACAGCTGACAACCTCTTACGGAAACTGAGGAACATCATCGCAGAATGGCTTACCCCAATTGAACTCTCCTGGGGATTTGTGACATCGGACAACGCCACCAATATTGTGCGTGCATTACATCTGGGCAAATTCCAGCACGTCCCATGTTTTGCACATACATTGAACTTGGTGGTGCAGAATTATTTAAAAAACGACAGGGGCGTGCAAGAGATGCTGTCGGTGGCCCGAAGAATTGCGGGCCACTTTCTGCCTTCAGCCACCGCATGCCGAAGACTGGAGCACCACCAAACATTCCTGAACCTGCCCTGCCATCATCTGAAGCAAGAGGTGGTAACGAGGTGGAATTCAACCCTCTATATGCTTCAGAGGATGGAGGAGCAGCAAAAGGCCATTCAAGCCTATACATCTGCCCACGATATAGGCAAAGGAGGGGGAATGCACCTGACTCAAGCGCAGTGGAGAATGATTTCAACGTTGTGCAAGGTTCTGCAACCCTTTGAACTTTCCACACGTGAAGTCAGTTCAGACACTGCCAGCCTGAGTCAGGTTATTCCCCTCATCAGGCTTTTGCAGAAGAAGCTGGAGACATTGAAGGAGGAGCTAAAACAGAGCGATTCAACTAGGCATGTGGGACTTGTGGATGGAGCCCTTAATTTGCTTAACCAGGATTCAATCTGTTGAAATCAGAGCGCTACATTTTGGCCGCCGTGCTCGATCCTAGATTTAAAACCTACATTGTATCTCTCTTTCCGGCAGACACAAGTCTGCAGAGGTTCAAAGACCTGCTGGTGAGAAAATTGTCAAGTCAAGCGGAACGTGACCCGTCAACAGCTCCTCCTTCACATTCTCCCGCAACTGGGGGTGCGAGGAAAAGGCTAAGAATTCCGAGCCCACCCGCTGGCGGTGATGCAGGGCAGTCTGGAGTGAGTGCTGACATCTGGTCCAGACTGAAGGACCTGGCAACGATTACTGACATGTCGTCTACTGTCACTGCATATGATTCTGTCACCTTTGAAAGAATGGTGGAGAAAAAGAGGCAATTTGGAGGCCCTTGCACAAACTGGCTTTATTCTACTTAAGTTGCCCTCCCTCCAGTGTGTACTCCGAAAGAGTGTTTAGTGCGGCCGCTCACCTTGTCAGCAATCGGCGTACAAGGTTACTTCCAGAAAATGTGGAGAAGATGATGATCATCAAAATTAATTATAATCAATTCCTCCGTGGAGACATTCACCAGCATTTGCCTCAAGAAAGTACACAGGGATCTGAGATGGTGGATTCCAGTGGGGACGAATTAATAATCTGTGAGGAGGGGGATGTACACAGTGAAAGGGGTGAGGAATCGGAGGATGATGAGGTGGACATCTTGCCTCTGTAGAGCCAGTTTGTGCAAGGAGAGATTGATTGATTCTTTTTTGGTGGGGGCCCAAACCAACCAGTCATTTCAGTCAGTCGTGTGGCAGACCCTGTCGCTGAAATGATGGGTTCGTCAATGTTTTTCTTTTCAATCTAAGCCCCTGCAGTTTTCTGTAAGCATCTGCTTCGCTATGATGATCAACAAGTCACAAGGGAAAACACTCAGGGCTGGAGGCGTAGATCTTAGGACCAGCTGCTACAAGCATGGCAGAGGTGTCACTATCACTGGTGACACCCAGAGAGGCGGCGAGGGAGATTGTAATGCAGTGCGCGCAGATAAGCAGCGCAATGGTAAAAAGGAGGCATGGTCTCATAGGTAGGGGCGTGGCCTGAATCACCATTTTGTTGCTGCGGGTATCCCGGGGGTTGGGGGCTGTACCCGGGGACTAGTGTGTGAGTGGTGCTGGCTTCTGCACAGTGACAGAAACTGGGTGTTGCACGTAATGTCACAGTGAAACACCCATATTCTATCACTGAAGAAGAGCCGGCACTTTGGTGTCACCCCACTTGGCGGGTGACACTCGGGTGTGTGCCGCAACCCCGTTGTGATGCCACTGACCCATGGGAAGCTTTACGTGGCTTACCCATGTGTTAGTAGCCCCAAGCATCTTTTGTGTTAGTCCCTGAAGAAAAACTTCAAATATTGTTTACAATTTTGTAATCAATGGCCTAATTCAGTAAGGATTGCAAATTCTGCTAAGTAACAGAATTTGCAATCCTTTGGTTCGCATGCTGGGGCCACCCATCACAGGGCATGGCCACCCAGCATGCCGCCTCCCTTCTTGACCACGCTGAAATTGCAGTCTCAGTGCAGTTCAGCGTGATCATAAAAAATGGGTTAGCCTCCTGTTGGTGCAGACTGTACGTGTGCGCAGGAAGCCGCCACCATTTTTGTGATCGCAACGCCTGCATGTGATGTCATGCAGCCGCTCTGACCACGCCTCCTGTTTCTCCGTTGAAGCCCTGCCCCCGCACCGCTCCATCTCCGACTTTGAAATGGAGTGTTGCTGACCCCCCCCCCGCCACACCGATTGACAGTCACAGAAAATGCAGGCGCATGCGTATGCTCTTAGCAATTTTTGCAGTTGGATTGCTTATTGTGATTGCAATCCAACCTGAATCAGGCTCTATTACCTATCACAATGCACTGCAGGTAGTACAAAATGGGGTTAATATAGGAGAAAAACCCCCAGAGCTGTGCTCCTTAACTGTCCCTGGTGGCTAGTGGAGCGGCTGCCCAGTAATCAGTGTCCACGCCAGTGCGCACACGGCCCGCCCCCTACTGCCACGCTGGATCACGGTATAGTGTGGGCACAGAAGCCCCTTACCTCCCTTTCATCAGCGGCCTCGTGATCCCGGAGGGCGGTGTGTGTGTGACTGACCTTAGGAAGAAACCGGAGCCTCTGCTGCAGTGACCCAGCAACCAGGGCACGGGAGTATACTGCGCCGCAGGGAGTGATGGAGCTGCAGTAAAGATGTCTATTAGACCTAGCCTGCTGCAGCCCTTGTACATTCTTATAAAAAAAGTTCTTCTTTTCTTGTCAAAATTAATAGCTAAGTATAGGCTGCCTGAGGCAGCCCCCTGTTAAGTGTCCTGCTACTGAAGGCACCAACTACAAACTGAGCTCCCTGTTCATGGAAGCGAGGTTATAGAGCAGGGGGCGCTGAGCATCTTGGGAACAGTCAAAAGCTTTGAGCCTGTTGGTGCCTCAGATCAAGATCCTACTCTACACCCCAATGTGAATCCTTGTGGAGTCTAGTGTACCCCACAGAAGAAATGAATGTGTCACACCCATTGGCAGCAACATTAGAATAGCTGCTGATGGGCACAATTGAGAAAGGAAGGGGGGAAAACATTTGAATCCAGCACATATATGTAATTTGAATATGTAATTTGTACCTTCCTACTTTAAAATGTAATGGATGAACCTCACCCTGTGAGAACTATCTTCATGAACAAGAGATCTCATATGCAAGATAAGTATGTGTTGGCAGAGGCGCTCACTGGGCAGAGATGCTGATCGCATCTCTGGCATGTGCCGGTGCACTGCGGCACCAGCACACACACACACACTTCAGACCTGATCTCCTGTTGTGTGAATATGCACAGCAGAGATCAGGTCTGAATTAGGCCCTATATACAGCTGTCAGTAAGGCAGGGATCTGCTGCTGCCAGTGAGGCAGGGATGTGCTGCTGTCAGTGAAGCAGTGATCTGCTGCTGCCAGTGAGGCAGGGATCTGCTGCTGCCAGTGAGGCAGGGATGTGCTGCTATAAGTGAGGCAGGTATGTGCTGCTGTCAATGAGGCAGGGATGTGCTGCTGTCAGTGAAGCAGGGATGTGCTGCTGTCAGCGAGGCAGTGATCTGCTGCCCACTATCTCCCTATCACCCCTGCCTGAGTCACACACTTTCCCTGTCACCCCTGCCCCAGTTACCCACTATCTCCCAGTCACCGCTGCCTCAGTTAACCACTATACCTGCGACCCCTGCCTCAGTCACCCACTATACCAGTCACCCCTGCTTTAGTCACCCACTATCTCTGTCACCCCTGCCTCAGTCAACCACTATCTCCATATCACCCCTACCTCAGTCACCCACTATCCCTGTCACCTCTGCCTCAGTCACCCACTGTCACCCTATCACCCCTGCCTCAGTCACCCACTATCCCTGTCACCCCTGCCTCAGTCTCCTACTGTCCCTGTCACCCCTGCCACAGTCATCCACTATATCCCTATCACCCCTGCCTTAGTCACTGACTATCTCCCAGTCACCCCGGCCTCAGTCACCCACTATCTCCCAGTCATACATGCTTCAGTCACCCACTATCTCCCAGTCATCCCTGCCTCAGTCACCTACTGACACCAGTGCAGACATTTCTGCTGCGGCCTCTCCACTCTCCAGCGTGAACGTACTGACGACTGAGGAAATCCGCTTCCCAGTTGAGGACTCCGGGAATGAACACTGCCGATATTGCTGGCAGATGACGTTCTACCCAACTGAGGATTTTTGATACTTCCAGCTTTGCCATGCAATTTCGAGTGCCGCCTTGATGATTTGTGTACACTACCGTGGTGTCGTTGTCCGATTGTACTTGCACAGGCCTGTTCTGTACTAGAGGCAGGGCCAGTGTCAATGAATTGAACACTGCCCGCAATTCCAGAATGTTTATCGGGAGGAGAGATTCCTCCCTGGTCCACCGATGGTGAAGGGTCGTCATCACGGCCATGACCTTGGTGAATTTCCGAGGTGCCGTGGCCAAACCAGAAGGCAGGACCTGAAATCCAAAAACTAACCAGGCACAACACTGCTTAGCTTCCAACATCAGATGAGATTGGACATATCCAGTGTGATGCGGCTGTAGATGATTTTTGCTGTTTCTAACTTCTACTTCTAACTACTGGTACATCAATGAATAAGTTTCAAAATATAATGCATCAAGAGAACGGTGTTGGTAGTATAAAACTACCTACAGCACCTGGTATTCCCAGGTGGTCTCACATCCAAGAACAAACCAGGCCTAAAATCAGGTGATATTGGGCATATACAGTGTGGTGTGGCTGTAGATGAGCTTAGTGGTTTCTGTTAGAGTTCTTCTACTTCTAACTACTCGTACATAAATGAGTAAGCAGCCGATTTATTAAACCTGGTGAAATGATAATTTGCATGGTGATAAAGTACCAGCCAGTCAGCTCCTAGTTGCCATGTCACAGGCTGGGTTTGAAAAATGACAGTTAGGAGCTGACTGGCTGGTACTTTATCACCTTGCACTTTATCAGTTCACCAGGCTTAATAGATCTGCCCCAATGTTTCAAAATGGAATGCATCAAGAGAACGGTGTTGGTAGTATAAAACTACCTACAGCACCTGGTATTCCCAGGTGGTCTCACATCCAAGAACAAACCAGGCCTAAAATCAGGTGATATTGGGCATATACAGTGTGGTGTGGCTGTAGATGAGCTTAGTGGTTTCTGTTAGAGTTCTTCTACTTCTAACTACTCGTACATAAATGAGTAAGCAGCCGATTTATTAAACCTGGTGAAATGATAATTTGCATGGTGATAAAGTACCAGCCAATCAGCTCCTAATTGCCATGTCACAGGCTGGGTTTGAAAAATGACAGTTAGGAGCTGACTGGCTGGTACTTTATCACCTTGCACTTTATCAGTTCACCAGGCTTAATAGATCTGCCCCAATGTTTCAAAATGGAATGCATCAAGAGAACGGTGTTAGTATTGTAAAAATACACACAGCTCCTGGTATTTCCTTGTGGTCTCCCATCCAAGTACTAAAACCAGGACCAACACTGCTCAGCTTCCATGATCAGGAGAGATTGGGCAAATCCAGTGTGCTGTAGCTGTAGATGAGCTGGTGGTTTCTGTTACAGCTCTTCTACTTCTAACTTCTGGTACATAAAAGAATACATGTAAAAATTAAATGTACCAAGAAAATGGTGTTGGTAGTTTAAAAACACCTAAAGAATCTGATACTACCAAGCAGTCTCCCATCCATGTATTAACAAAGTCCAATACTGCTTTGCTTCAAAAATCAAATGAGATTGGGCATATCCAGTGTGGTGTGGCTTTAGATAAGCTTTGTGGTTTCTGTTAGAGCTCTTCTACTTCTAACTACTGGTACATTAATGAATATGTATAAGGTTGTAGTTTATCCAATATGCCTTTACTACCTTACCTTTCAACCCCCCTCCCTCCCCTCTTCTCCTTATAGCTTCCTTAGTTCTCTCCTCCTCGTGTGTGCGTTATTTGTTTTCTCATACGTCCTAGAGGATGCTGGGGTCACATTAAGAACCATGGGGTATAGACGGGATCCGCAGGAGACATGGGCACTTTAAGACTTTCAAAGGGTGTGAACTGTCTCCTCCCTCTATGCCCCTCCTCCAGACTCCAGTTTTAGTATTGTGCGCAGTGATACTGGATGCACTACAGGGGAGCTCTACTGAGTTTCTCTGAAAAGACTTGTTAGTTTTTTTTATTTTCAGGGAGGCTGCTGGCAACAGTCTCCCTGCTTCGTGGGACTTAGGGGAGAGAAGTATGACCAACTTCTAGTGAGTTCAATGGCTCTGCTTCAGGCTGACAGGACACCATTAGCTCCTGAGGGTGCTGATCGCTGGGTACGCCTAGATGCACACTCCCGCAGCCTGCCGTCACCCCCTTACAGAGCCAGAAGACATGTGAGTAGCAGAAGAACAGAAGACTTCTTCTTCAGTGACGGCATTCTGAGGTACCGAGCAGCGAGCGGAACGCTGCGCGCCATGCTCCCACACAAACACAGGCACTGCAGGGTGCAGGGCACGGGGGGGGGGCACCATGGGCAGCATAAATTCCTCACAAAAGGCTGGAAAAAGTGGACATTAGTGCCTGGGCACTGTCCTTACCCCGCTAGCGTAATTAATTATTTCTGAGCGGGACAGATACGCGCCATTACAGCGGCGGGGCTTCTTCCTCACCTCACCAGAACATCTTTAGAGCATTACAAGTCTATCACTATAGAGTTTATTATTTCCCAGACTGTGTACTTTTGGCGCTGGATTGTGAGCTGAAAAATCCTCTGTGTCCCTCTGACAGATTTACTGACGGTCTGTCCCCCATAAGCCGGTGTGTCTGTGGGTACTTGGTATATGTGTGTCAACATGTCGGTGGCTGAATGTTTTTCCCAAGAGGAAACTATATTAGGAATGCAGACATATGATGGTGGCCCTGTTGGCACCACCAATAACTGACTGGGTAAATGTTTCAGTAATATCAGAGTAAGGTTGGATAAATCTGTGTCCCAGACACAGATGTAGAGAATAGATGTGATATTCATGGCTATGTTTCTTTTCCCTCAGGCCCCGCTGGGTCGCAAAAATGTTATTTTGCCCAGTTACTACACACTGATACTGACACGGATACTGATACTTATGTCGACCATAATGTTTCCTGATTAGATCCAATATTGGCAAGGAGCATTCAGTACATGATTGTGGATATTAAGGACATATTAAAATCACTGAAGACCCTGCTGTTCCTGACAAAGGGGTCTATATGTATGTATATATAGATATATAATGAAAGCTGATGTAACGTTCCTCCATCTCTGTTTGAGAAAGTCTGGGCCAGCTCGACAAGATGGTTTCAAATCCCCAAAAGGATTCTGGTTGTTTATTCATTTCCCGCCGCGGACAGAATAAAGTGGGAGTCACCCCCTGTTCTGCACGGGGCCCTGTCACAAATCCAGCGGATCGTATGCAGGAAGCTACATTATTTCTAGTTATGTAACCACGGGTACATTACTTAGACCTGCCATTACATGTGCATGGGTGAGTAGTAGTATTCAAGAATTGGTCGAATACCTTGTCATCCGATATAGATACCCTGGAGAGATGGGATACTCCTTACGTTGTATCATATCAAGGACACTGCAGCATACTTACGTGAGACTGCAAGGGATATAGGACTCTTGAGTTCACGGGCCAATTTCATGGCAGTGTCGGATAGGAGGGCATTGTGGATTCACCAAGAGAATGCTGATGCTGACTCCAAGAAGAAAGGGAGTCTCTTCCCTATGAAGGTGAAGCCTTGTTTGGTGACTGCCTAGTTAATTTGATCTCGGCAGCTCCCGCAGGTAAGTCAACCTTCTTGCCCTATGTTCCCTCCCAACGGATGAAGACGCATCATTATCTGATGCAGTCATTTCGGCCCAATAGATATGCAAGAAGTTAAGATTCCCCTTTCTTTGCAGGTAGAGGAAGGAGAAGAGAGAAGAGGTCTGCATCCTCTTCAAGATCGCAGGAGCAGAGATCATCCTCTGCTTCTGCCAAATCCACTGCATGACGCTGGGGCTCTCTTGCAGGAGCCCGCACCAGTGGGGGCACGTCTAAAACTCTTCAGTCAGTTCTGGATTCATTCGGACATGGACTCGTGTGTTTTACAAATAGTGTCCCAAGGGTACAAACTGGGGTTTCAAGATGTTCCCCCTCACCGATTGTTCAAACATTAAGTTACTGTGCTATTCCTGGGTTATATAGCGCTGGGGTATGTGCTGGCATACTCTCTCTCTGTCTCTCCAAAGGGCCTTGTGGGGGAAATGTCTTCAGTAAAAGTATTCCCTGTGTGTGTGGTGTGTCGGTACGCGTGTGTCGACATGTCTGAGGAAGAAGGCTATATTAGAGAGGAGCGGGAGCAAATGAACGTGGTGTCTCCGCCGACACCTGATTGGATGGATATGTGGAATGTTTTAAATGCTAGTGTAAACTCATTGCACAAAAGATTAGACAAGGCAGAAGCTTTGGGACAGTCAGGGTCTCAACCAATGCCTAATCCTATGTCGCAGGGACTGTCAGGGTCTCATAAGCGCCCACTATCCAGATTGTTGACACAGATACCGACACGGATTCTGACTCCAGTGTCGATTACGATGATGCAAAGTTACAGCCAAAATTGGCAAAATACATTTGATATATGATTATGGCAATAAAAGATGTTTTGCACATCACAGAGGAGCCCCCTATCCCTGACAAGAGGGTACATATGTACAAGGGAAAGAAGCCTGAGGTAACCTTTCCCCCCTCACACGAGCTGAACGAGTTATGTGAAAAAGCTTGGGAATCTCCTGCAGATTTCCAAAAGGATTCCCCTTTCCCATCAACGGATAGGTTACGATGGGAATCCTCCCCTTGGGTGGACAAAGCATTAACACGCTTATCCAAGAAGGTAGCCCTCCCGTCCCAGGATACGGCTACCCTCAAAGAGTCTGCTGACCGCAAACAGGAGATTACCCTGAAGTCCATTTATACACATTCAGGTACCTTACTCAGACCGGCAATTGCGTCGGCCTGGGTGTGTAGTGCTGTAGCGGCATGGACGGATACCCTAGATAAGGCTACTATTTTATTGCCCCTGGGGCATATAAGAGATGCTGTCCTATATATGTGTGTATGCAAACTACAGGTGGTGCTGCAGGGCTCACACCCTTTTACTTGTCTTGTAGAGCAACTCTGGAGCTGTTACTGGGTCCAGCTGCTGCAAGAAATCAGCTTGAATGCTTCAGGGGCTTGGGCATGGCCAACATGAGCCCCACACTGATGGGGGTGTATAAAGCGATCTAGGGGTCATCCAAGCGCAACCCCACAAAGGCCGCCATGCCCTGCGTGACCATTTTCTCTTTTCATATGCAGACGAGGGTTGCAGCCAACTATGCCCATTGCTTGGATGACATCACCGTATGCAAATCCGTCTGCTGCAGACCTTTCCCCAGGAATGCTTGTACTAGTTGTTGCATATGGTTTGATGTTTGAGGGTGCTTCAGTATTAGGCAGCCTTCCGCCCTCTCATGTTCATCTGAAAATATGTGGTCTCCCTGCAGTTCCCTTGTGCTTCCTCAGTTGAATCTCCTTAACTTGACGGGTGTGTGCCCGAGCAGCCGCCCTCCACAGCCCTATCCCAGCACATGCTTTTCTTGCGTATGAGATCTCTTGATCATGAAGATAGTTCTCACAGGGTGAGGTTCATCCATTACATTTTAAAGTAGGAAGGTACAAATTACATATTCAAATTACATATATGTGCTGGATTCAAATGTTTTCCCCCCTTCCTTTCTCAATTGTGCCCATCAGCAGCTATTCTAATGTTGCTGCCAATGGGTGTGACACATTCATTTCTTCTGTGGGGTACACTGGACTCCACAAGGATTCACATTAGGGTGTAGAGTAGGATCTTGATCTGAGGCACCAACAGGCTCAAAGCTTTTGACTGTTCCCAAGATGCTCAGCGCCCCCTCCTCTATAACCTCGCTTCCATGAACAGGGAGCTCAGTTTGTAGTTGGTGCCTTCAGTAGCAGGCCACTTAAGAGGGGGCTGCCTCAGGCAGCCTATTCTTAGCTATTAATTTTGACAAGAAAAGAAGAACTTTTTTTTATAAGAATCTACAAGGGCTGCAGCAGGCTAGGTCTAATAGACATCTTTACTGCAGCTCCATCACTCCCAGCGGCGCAGTATACTCCCGCGCCCTGGTTGCTGGGTCACTGCAGCGGAGGCTCCGGTTTCTTCCTAAGGTCAGTCACACACACACCGCCCTCCGGGATCACGAGGCCGCTGATGAAAGGGAGGTAAGGGACTTCTATGCCCACACTATACCGTGATCCAGCGTGGCTGTAGGGGGCGGGCCATGTGCGCACTGGCGTGGACACTGATTACTGGGCAGCTGCTCCACTAGCCACCAGGGACAGTTAAGGAGCACAGCTCTGGGGGGTTTTCTCTTATATTAACCCCATTTTGTACTACCCGCAGTGCATTGTGATAGGTAATAGAGCCTGATTCAGGTTGGATTGCAATCGCAATAAGCAGTCCAACTGCAAAAATTGCTAAGAGCATACGCATGCGCCTGCATTTTCTGTGGCACCCCGCAGTTAATGCGATCGCCTCTGACTGTCAATCGGTGCTGGGGGGGGGGGGTCAGCAACACTCCATTTCCAAGTCGGAGATGGAGCGGTGCGTGGGCAGGGCTTCAAAATGGGGTCGGCAACGGAGAAACAGGAGGCGTGGTCAGAGCGGTTGCATGACATCACATGCAGCAGCTGCGATCACAAAAAATGGTGGCGGCTTCCTGCGCACACATACAGTCTGCACCAACAGGAGGCTAACCCATTTTTTATGATCACGCTGAACTGCACTGCGACTGCAATTTCAGCGTGGTCAAGAAGGGAGGCGGCATGCTGGGTGGCCCAAGCATGCGAACCAAAGGATTGCAAATTCTGTTACTAGGCAGAATTTGCAATCCTTACTGAATTAGGCCATTGATTACAAAATTGTAAACAATATTTGAAGTTTTTCTTCAGGGACTAACACAAAAGATGCTTGGGGCTACTAACACATGGGTAAGCCACGTAAAGCTTCCCATGGGTCAGTGGCATCACAACGGGGTTGCGGCCCACACCCGAGTGTCACCCGCCAAGGGGGGTGACACCAAAGTGCCGGCTCCTCTTCAGTGACAGAATATGGGTGTTTCACTGTGACATTACGTGCAACACCCAGTTTCTGTCACTGTGCAGGAGCCAGCACCACTCACACACTAGTCCCCGGGTGCAGCACTCAACCCCCGGGATACCCGGAGCAACAAAATGGAGATTCAGGCCAACAGGCCACACCCCTACCTATGAGACCATGCCTCCATTTTACCATTGCGCTGCTTATCTGCGCGCACTGCATTACAATCTCCCTCGCTTCCTCTCTGGGTGTCACAAATGATAGTGACACCTTTGCCATGCTTGTAGCAGCTGGTCCTAAGATCTACGCCTCCAGCCCTGAGTGTTTGCCCTTGTGACTTGTTGATCATCATAGCGAAGCAGATTCTTACAGAAAACTGCAGGGGCTTAGATTGAAAAGAAAAACATTGACGAACCCATCATTTCAGCAACAGGGTCTGCCACACGGCTGACTGAAATGACTGGTTGGTTTGGACCCCCACCAAAAAAGAAGCAATCAATCTCTCCTTGCACAAACTGGCTCTACAGAGGCAAGATGTCCACCTCATCATCCTCCGATTCCTCACCCCTTTCACTGTGTACATCGCCCTCCTCATAGATTATTAATTCGTCCCCACTGGAATCCACCATCTCAGATCCCTGTGTACTTTCTGGAGGCAATTGCTGGTGAATGTCTCCACGGAGGAATTGATTATAATTCATTTTGATGATCATCATCTTCTCCACATTTTCTGGAAGTAACCTCGTACGCCGATTGCTGACAAGGTGAGCGGCTGCACTAAACACTCTTTTGGAGTACACACTGGAGGGAGGGCAACTTAGGTAGAATAAAGCCAGTTTGTGCAAGGGCCTCCAAATTGCCTCTTTTTCCTGCCAGTATACATACGGACTGTCTGACGTGCCTACCTGGATGCGGTCACTCATATAATCCTCCACCATTCTTTCAAAGGTGACAGAATCATATGCAGTGATAGTAGACGACATGTCAGTAATCGTTGCCAGGTCCTTCAGTCCGGACCAGATGTCAGCACTCACTCCAGACTGCCCTGCATCACCGCCAGCGGGTGGGCTCGGAATTCTTAGCCTTTTCCTCGCACCCCCAGTTGCGGGAGAATGTGAAGGAGGAGCTGTTGACGGGTCACGTTCCGCTTGACTTGACAATTTTCTCACCAGCAGGTCTTTGAACCTCTGCAGACTTGTGTCTGCAGGAAAGAGAGATACAATGTAGGTTTTAAATCTAGGATCGAGCACGGTGGCCAAAATTTATTGCTCTGATTTCAACAGATTGAATCCTGGTTAAGCGAATTAAGGGCTCCATCCACAAGTCCCACATGCCTAGCGGAATCGCTCTGTTTTAGCTCCTCCTTCAATGTCTCCAGCTTCTTCTGCAAAAGCCTGATGAGGGGAATGACCTGACTCAGGTTGGCAGTGTCTGAACTGACTTCACGTGTGGCAAGTTCAAAGGATTGCAGAACCTTGCACAACGTTGAAATCATTCTCCACTGCGCTTGAGTCAGGTGCATTCCCCCTCCTTTGCCTATATCGTGGGTAGATGTATAGGCTTGAATGGCCTTTTGCTGCTCCTCCATCCTCTGAAGCATATAGAGGGTTGAATTCCACCTCGTTACCACCTCTTGCTTCAGAGGATGGCAGGGCAGGTTCAGGAATGTTTGGTGGTGCTCCAGTCTTCGGCACGCGGTGGCTGAATGCAGAAAGTGGCCCGCAATTCTTCGGGCCACCGACAGCATCTCTTGCACGCCCCTGTCGTTTTTTAAATAATTCTGCACCACCAAATTCAATGTATGTGCAAAACATGGGACGTGCTGGAATTTGCCCAGATGTAATGCACGCACAATATTGGTGGCGTTGTCCGATGTCACAAATCCCCAGGAGAGTCAAATTGGGGTAAGCCATTCTGCGATGATGTTCCTCAGTTTCCGTAAGAGGTTGTCAGCTGTGTGCCTCTTATGGAAAGCGGTGATACAAAGCGTAGCCTGCCTAGGAACGAGTTGGCATTTGCGAGATGCTGCTACTGGTGCCGCCGCTGCTGTTCTTGCTGCGGGAGGCAATACATCTACCCAGTGGGCTGTCACAGTCATATAGTCCTGAGTCTGCCCTGCTCCACTTAACCACGGACATGTGGACTAGTGGACATTGGGTACAACTGCATTTTTTAGGACACTGGTGACTCTTTTTCTGAGGTCTGTGTACATTTTCGGTATCGCCTGCCTAGAGAAATGGAACCTAGATGGCATTTGGTACCGGGGACACAGTACCTCAATCAAGTCTCTAGTTGCCTCTGAATTAACGATGGATACCGGAACCACGTTTCTCACCACCCAGGCTGACAAGACCTGAGTTATCCGCTTTGCAGCAGGATGACTGCTGTGATATTTCATCTTCCTCGCAAAGGACTGTTGGACAGTCAATTGCCTACTGGAAGTAGTACAAGTGGTCTTCCGACTTCCCCTCTGGGATGACGATCGACTCCCAGCAGCAACAACAGCAGCGCCAGCAGCAGTAGGCGTTACACTCAAGGATGCATCGGAGGAATCCCAGGCAGGAGAGGACTCGTCAGACTTGCCAGTGACATGGCCTGCAGGACTATTGGCTCTCCTGTCTAAGAAGGAAATTGACACTGAGGGAGTTGGTGGTGTGGTTTGCAGGAGCTTGGTTACAAGAGGAAGGGATTTAGTGGTCAGTGGACTGCTTCCGCTGTCATCCAAAGTTTTTGAACTTGTCACTGACTTATGATTAATGCGCTGCAGGTGACGTATAAGGGAGGATGTTCTGAGGTGGTTAACATCCTTACCCCTACTTATTACAGCTTGACAAAGGCAACACACGGCTTGACACCTGTTGTCCGCATTTGTGTACAGGATGCATACCTTCATGTCCAAATTTATCCATCTCATCAGTCGTACCTCAGATTTGCGGTACAGGACTGTCATTGCCAATTTCAGACGTTGCTGTTTGGTCTCTCCACTGCCCAGAGAATTTTCACCAAGGTAATGGTGGAAATGATGGTTCTCCTGCGCAAGCAATGTGTCACAATTATCCCGTACTTGAGCGATCTCATAAAAGCGAGATCAAGAGAGCAGTTGCTGAACAGCGTATCACTTTCACTGAAAGTGTTACAGCAACACGGCTGGATTTTCAATATCCCAAAGTCGCAGTTGGTTCCTACGACTCGTCTGTCTTTCTTGGGCATGATTCTGGACACAGACCAGAAGAGGGTTTATCTCCCGATAGAAAAGGCCCAGGAACTCATGACTCTTGTCAGGAACCTATTGAAACCAAAACTTGTGTCAGTGCATCACTGCACTCGAGTCCTGGGAAAGATGGTGGCATCATACAAAGCCATTCCATTCGGCAGGTTCCATGCGAGGACTTTCCAATGGGACCTACTGGACAAGTGGTCTGGGTCACATTTACAGATGCATTGGTTGATCACCCTGTCCCCCAGGGTCAGGATATCACTCCTGTGGTGGCTGCAGAGTGCTCACCTTCTCGAGTGACGCAGATTCGGCATTCAGGACTGGATCCTGGTGACCACAGATGCAAGCCTCCAAGGTTGGGGAGCAGTCACACAGGGAAGAAATTTCCAAGGTCTTTGGTCAAGTCAAGAGACTTGTCTTCACATCAACATCCTGAAACTAGGGGCCATATACAATGCCCTACGTCAAGCGGAGACCTTACTTTGCGACCAACCGGTTCTGATCCAGTCAGACAACGTCACCGCAGTGGCTCATGTAAACCGCCAAGGCGGCACAAGGAGCAGAGTGGCGATGGCACAAGCTACCTTTGCATTTTTCTCCCAAACGAAGGACACTAGAATGAAAATTTTAAAGCCTCCTGTTAGTGCTTCATCTACACGGTATAGCCCTGAATTTTCCAATGCGTAGCTCTTTGCAAAAGAGAGATATTGGCAAGGAAAAGCTGTCTTGTACCTTTGCATTTTTCTCCCAAACGAAGGACACTAGAAAGAAAATTTTAAAGCCTCCTGATAGGCCATCAGCTACACGGCATAGCCCTGAATTTTCCAATGCGTAGCTCTTTGCAAAAGAGAGATATTGGCAAGGAAAAGCTGTCTTGTACCTTTGCATTTTTCTCCCAAACGAAGGACACTAGAAAGAAAATTTTAAAGCCTCCTGTTAGGCCATCATCTACACGGCATAGCCCTGAATTTTCCAATGTGCAGCTCTTTGCAAAAGAGAGATATTGGCAAGGAAAAGCTGTCTTGTACCTTTGCATTTTTCTCCCAAACGAAGGAAACTAGAATGAAAATTTTAAAGCCTCCTGTTAGTGCTTCATCTACACGGTATAGCCCTGAATTTTCCAATGCGTAGCTCTTTGCAAAAGAGAGATATTGGCAAGGAAAAGCTGTCTTTCAACTCTTCCACAACTGAAAAACAGATAGTGTTCCCAAGCCTTCCATCCTGTAATATCTTCAGTCTCTCGTCAATGAAGAAAACAATCCCTCCAGCAGACTCTTCAACCACGATACAAGATCACAGCCAAAAGGGCGAGAAGCAACTACACTTGCGTTTAACCAAAATGGCTAAAACTTAGTGGAGGAAAGTGCAGTGCACCAAAACATAAGCTGACACAATCATGGAGAATGCGCCAGCATATATGCTCTTCTATCTATATTTTGCAAACCTGCTCTTGTCCCCTCCAGCTGCTCCATGTAGATTTGACGCCTGGCAAGGTGCATAACCCACTGACAAGCAGGCACACTCCTGCATGAGTTTTCACTCTCACTAGCAGGATGATACACATTCATTTGCATGTGCTCCACCTCTGACACACCGCCCACCCAACCACCCAGTCACCAGAGCCACACACAAGCCAACTGGCTCCGTGATTTAATTTGCACAGTGCAGTCATCCAGGCAGCATGTCCTTCTCAATGGAATAATCTCTGGTTCCATGGAATCTTCCGCATTGGAATGCTGCGGAACAAAAAGGATTTAAACATTCAGCTTGCTAGCATTCAATGTACCTGCGGCTTGGCTCTAGCACATGGGTCTTCATCCTGTGGCCCTCCAGCTGCTGTGAAACTACACATCCCAGCATGCCCTGCCACAGTTTTGCTATTAAGGTATGCTAAAACTGAGGCAGGGCATGCTGGTATATGTAGTTCCACAGCAGCTGGAGGGTCGCAGGTTGAAGACCCATATTCTAGCATGCCTATTCTATGATGCATGTTCCGTGATGTCACAATCAGCTTGGAATGGGGTGTCTAGCATGCATTTGCTGACAGCCACTTGAGGGAGACACACATCAGGAGATGCAGCATATCGGAGGTCTTCGATGCCTTTCCAGCAAATGCACACCACCAGCTGCTGGTCTGGACACAAAACAATACCCACAATTGAAGGCTCAAAATGCCCAACTACAGGATTAATGTAAGTAGTGAATTTAGGAATTAATTTAGAAGTAGGAAATTAAGTTAGTTCACAAGTACATTCAAATTCCGATCTAAAGTCTAGGTAGGCCTCACGTCCTGGCAGCCCCCAGCATTTAAAAATGCCTTGATTAGAGGTAGGGAATTAAATGTAGATAAGAAGTAGACACAAAATAACACTCCACAGAGCAATTATCAGGTGTCTTTATCAATTGTTGCATTTAAAAAATCAAGCAATTAGGGAACACAATGTTGCGACAATGTAACCCTATTTGCAAAATAGTACTAAATAAGTTTGTCGATGTAAGACATTTGCAAAGGCGCAAACAAAACACGCTGGAAAATGCAACTGAATCTGTTTTTGGAGGTTAGAATAGATGCAGGATCAAGTAGCTCAATGGGTAGGGTGTTTGATTAGAATTCAACAGGTTATAGATTTGAATCCTGGGTATGATAGTTTGAGGTGTTATTTAATAAAGTATGTTTATATATTAGTCACACATGGCTTACTTTTACAAATGGCATGTCACCAGTTAGTGCTGACTGCTGATATGCCATTTGCACAAACACCCCATGTGTGACTGTATATGCATTTAAGGAGGGCACCCCGGCAATACCACAAACCATTGAGTGTCAAGTATACTAGATATATCTTCATATCTCATGTGCTTTCTCTGAGACCAATCTTGTTATGCCCCTTCCCCACAAGGCATGCGCCTTTTGTCCATATTGCAAAAATGGGGAGGGGAGGGGGGGGGCATATAATTCTCTGTCACAGGGCACCAAAAAGTCTAGTTATGGCTCTGGTATGCATTATGTAATCTGGCAGACCATATCTCCAACACTGGCTGGTTGGAATAGAAATCCGGTTATCTATGTGAGCAAATGACCATCAACGATTTACTCTCAAACACTAGAAAATGGACAAACATGGTCCCCTAAACAAATTGGTTAAATTTTGGGTTTAACCAATTTGTGTAATGACCATTTTTGACCACTTTTCTAGTGTTTGGGAGCAAATGGTTAATTGACATTTGCTACTATACATTACCATATTTTCATTCCACCCATCCAGACTGGATAGATAGCCTGACAGATAATTGTGTAGTGTACGCCCAGGATAACTGTCAGTTGTGCTTTCTTTTATGACGGCACATAAATGGGTGGGCAGATCCAGAGCAAGCACTGCCCACTCATGCATAGTTGTCAACTGATGTGAAGTTCCAGGGGGCAATCTCAGTTATAAAGAAAAGTATCTGGAAATTGTCCCTAGTTTAAAAAAAAATAAAAAAAAAAATTGATCAACTCCATTTATTTAGTATGATATCCCAGCAGTCAGAACAACATACTTTATTAAATAACACATTTCAAACTACCATACCCAGGATTCAAACCTATAACCTGTTGAATTCTAATCAAACACCCTACCTATTGAGCTATTTGATCCTGCATAAAAATTGTGAACATTATATGAAGCTATTGGTACTTTGCAAAAAAAAAGTATCAGCATTACAACGCAGCAGATCCATGCAGTTTGCAGCCACACACTACATGTATCTGCTCAGCCACAATGCTGATTATTTCTTCACAAAGTACAAGGTGAGCTCCAAACAGAATTCTCTAGCTTAGAATTATACCTTTCTATGCCAAACCTAGAAGTCGGGCCCCCCACCCTGGGATCCCCCAGAGGGAGGCCTGCACCGTCATGCGGCAGGCTTGTCCGTTTTGGAAGCAGGCTGATGGGCAGCCCAGGCTTGCTTCAGTCTGGGCTTGGCAGGTCTGGAAGCATGAGCTTGCTTTGGGTATGCCTGACCTTGGGTACGCTTTACCTGAGGGATGAAAGGGCCAAGGGAAAGTACTTTTAGCCTTCTGCGTGGTAGGAGTCATACGAGGTAGGCAAGCTGTTTTAGCAGTAGCCAGATCAGCTACAATCTTATTGAGGTCTTCTCCAAAGAGAGTGTCTCCCTTGAAAGGAAGCACCTCCAGGGTTTTCTTGGAATCCATATCCACCGACCAGGATCTCAACCAGCTGTATAAAGTATTACCTTGGAACTGGCTCTCCACTCCCCATTATCTGGTTATCATGGCTTCCTCCGCCAGTGTCCAGACTCGCTTGCTGAAGCTCGGCCACTTCTTCCTAGCAGCAGGCTCCTGGATCACTGGGCAGCAGAGGTGCTTGGGAGCCGGAAGGGGGCGGAGCAATCAGGCAGGCAGTTGCAGTGCTGCCCAGCTATCTGTGGTGTGAGAAGAAGCAGGGGCACCCCACCGCTGGCAGTGCTGCAGCTAGCGGTGGTGGCAGCGGCGAGGCTGCTGGGCTGGGTCTTGAAAAAGGTGGAAAGAAGGGTTTTACGGCATGGAATGTACAAAATGCGAGACCCTGCTGGTAGCGCCTTTGTCTATTTAGTAGGAAGGGCACGTAACAGCCGGGGGGCAATGGAGGAAGCCCCTTTAGGGCTGGAGCCCATTCAGGGCTGGAGCCCGGCGGCAACTGACTCCGTTGTCTCTGGCAGTTCTGCCCCTGGACTAGAGGAATGGTCAAGAACATGGCAACATTTAATGCCAAAAAATGCAAAATCATACATGTCTCAAAAATGCAAAGGCTAACTATAATATTAAGGGCATTATAATGGCAAGAGGAAAGCTATCTAAGTATTACTATTTCAGGTGAGCAATGTAACAAAGCAATAGGAAAGACAAGTCAGATGCTTGTTTGCATAGGTTAAAGAACCAGTAGCAGAAAAAAGTAATACAGGTTGAGTATCCCATATGCAAATATTCCGAAATACGGAATATTCCGAAATACGGACTTTTTTGAGTGAGACTGAGATAGTGAAACCTTTGTTTTTTGATGGCTCAGTGTACACAAACTTTGTTTAATACTCAAAGTTATTAAAAATATTGTATTAAATGAACTTCAGACTGTGTGTATAAGGTGTATATGACACATGAATGAATTCTGTGAATGTACACACACTTTGTTTAATGCACAAAGTTATAAAAAATATTGGCTAAAATGACCTTCAGGCTGTGTGTATAAGGTGTATATGAAACATAAATGCATTCTGTGCTTAGATTTAGGTCCCATCACCATAATATCTCGTTATGGTATGCAATTATTCCAAAATACAGAAAAATCCGATATCCAAAATTCCTCTGGTCCCAAGCATTTTGGATGAGGGATACTCAACCTGTAATGCCACTGTATAGGTCCTTGGTACAGCCACATTTAGAATCCTGTGTTCAGTTCCAGAAGCCATATCTCCAGAAGGCTGTAAATACATTAGGGCAACTAAAATTGTGCATGGCCTACATCACAAAACTTACCTGGAAATACTAAAAAATGTTGATGTGTATAGTTTGGAGAAGGGAAGAGGGAACATACAGTAATAGAAACATTTAAATATATAGGGAGGAATGTAATAGGGTGTGAGAATCAGAAAGTGAGAGATTTTGTGTTTTTTCCTGTTGTTTTTTTTTTTTTTATTGTTTGTTTTTTAAAGTGGCAATCCTTTACATGGCAAAACCAGGTTGATATTTGCCATGTAAAGGATTGCCACCGTGGGCATGTGTAGGAGGGGCACTGCTACTGTTGGCATTATGTGTGTAAGCTGCACTGATATGGTGGTTATGTGTATAAAGGGCACTGCGACTGTGGGTATTATTATTATTATTATTATTATTATTATTACATGCGGTGTAATGACAATAAGATAGTGCTACTGTGTGGCGTATTTTGATTTGGGGTGCTATTGTGTGGCCATGCCCCTTCCTTGTGATACCACACCTTCTTTTTTTAAGGAGCGCACTGTCCCTTTATTAAGTATTGGAGAGAGGGCCCAAATTAATAGTTTGCAGGGAGGCGCCAAACACCCTAGCACTGGCCCTTTGGTAGGGGACAGGATTTGCTTCTGCTTGTGCACATATGTTATGATTGCCAGCCAACAGCACTGGTTTTGCCTATAACACTAACTATAAATATTTTGAATTGGTCCTGGACCATCAATCCAAGGCACCCCTGCAAGTGTCCTGAGGCACCCCAGGGTGCAGTTTGAGAACCACTGGTCTAGTGAGTACCCAGGATAATTATTGTAGCTGGTCTGCGGGTAACAGCTCTCAGATCCACTTCTAGAAAAAATGCAGCAATGTAATTTGAGTGACAAACTGCAGAGATGAACCCTTTCTGTGACTGCTGCACAGGGATCACACAAACTCTATTCATAGGGCTGACTTCACTTAGGGGAGATGTTCTCACCCCGCAAAGAAGTGCGAGTATATACCGCACTTACGGTACCATTGGATTTACAGATATTTTCTTGCAATACACTATGGGGGTCATTCTGAGTTGATTGCTCGCTAGCAGTTTTTAGCAGCCATGCAAACGCATTGTCGCTGCCCACTGGAGAGTGTATATTCACTTTGGAGAAGTGCGAACACTTGAGCAGCAGAGCGCCTGCAAAATCATTTCAAAATAAGACCAGCACTGTAGTTACACTTCGTGTGCGTTGATTCTAACAACCGAGGACGGCTTTTGATGTCACACACCCATCCAGCGAATGCCCAGCCACGTCTGCATTTCTTCTGCCACGCCTGCATTTTTCCAAGCACTCCCTGAAAACGGTCAGTTGACACCCAGAAACGCCCTCTTTCTGTCAATCTCCTTGTGGCCTGTTCTGTGATTGGAATAATCGCTAGAACTAGTGCAAAACCACAATGGACTTTGTACCCGTACGATGCGCATGCACATTACGGAGCATGCGCATGCACAGATTAGCCATTTTTTTTCAACTGATTGCTACGCAGCGAACAACGGCAGCAAGCGATCAACTCGGAATGACCCCCTATATACATAGAAACATGGATTTTTACTGCAGGAATTATGGTTAGTTTAGGGGTATCGGTTAGGGTCAACAGAGGTGTAGCTAGGGGTCCAAGCGCCCCTGGCAAAGTAAGGGACTGGCGCCCCCCCTTTCGATAAAGCATTGCAGTCCATTGGCGGTTACCATGTTGGAGCCACAGCAACTGACCCCCTCCCCCACACGCTGCCCTACATCATCGGCTGGGATTCACTGTTGGTGTGAAGCCACTGGGAACATTCTGGTAGCATTAGCAGCAGTCTGTGTCATAGATAGGGAAGGCAGAAGGATAACTAGCTAATAGCAGTCTGTTGGCAGCAGAGGCTGGGCGGGGGGCTGAGAATGAGCCAACGCTGATCAGTGTCCAGTCTGCTCAGACAAAAATATTTTGTGATCAGGGCTGGTTTCTAGACCAAAGGAGCCAATGGCAAAAATTTCCTTTGGCACCCCCCCCCCCCCCCCACACACACACATACACACACACACACACACACACACACACACACACACACACACAAAAGAACATATCCCAGTTTAACATAACGCTATGTGGTGCAAGGTGTGGAGCTGGTCACTTGTATCAGACCTCTGACATTTGCCTTTTCACCCATATTGCATACTTTTTCTTGCAGGTTGTGTCTTAATTCAAGAAGTGTTCTAAGTACTTCAGCTTAGTATCTTTACTGACCCCTCTTTACCCCACACTACATAACTGACCCCTCTATACCCTACACTACATCACTGACCTTTCTATAACCATCACTGCATTACTGACCCCTCTATACAGTACACTGACCTCTATATACCTGCTAGTACATCCCTGATGCCTATATTCCCTAAGCTAAATCCCTGACGCCTCTATTCCCTACGCTACATCCCTGATGCCTCTATTCCCTATGCTACATCCCTGACGCCTCTATACCCTACGCTACATCCCTGATGCCTCTATTCCCTACGCTACATTCCTGATGCCTCTATAACCTACGCTACATCCCTGACGCCTCTATACCCTACGCTACATCCCTGACGCCTCTATACAGTACAATGCATTACTGATCCCTCTAGACCATACATCCTCATTACATCAGAGAGATAGTGAAACACTGGAAAAAATAAGGATAAAGTGGACTACAGAAACTGATGCTCTAAACAAAGGAGAGAGAGAGAAAAGCACAAGGGAAAGTGGGCAATCGGAACACCATAGAGAGAGGAGAGATAGAAATGCCTGAAAAAGTAAAGGGGGTTGGGTATGGCATCCGGCGCTCGGGATTCCAGCAGTCACATGATACCTAATCCTAATCCTAACCCTCTGGGGGGGTGGCGGATAGGGCTAACCCTCAGGGGGTGGCAGCTAGGACTAACCCCCCCCCCTCCTAGTGCCTTCCCTAACACCCCCTCCCCCGGTCCTAACCCTCCCTCCAATACTCGCCTTCGGGATGTTGGCTGTCTGTGTGCCGGCACCAGTCTCCCAAGTGGTGTCAGGATTCCAACATCGGTCAAATGACCGCCGGTATACCGTCTGCCGGGATGGTAAATGTATCCTGAGGACAGGTAGTGAGTGTGGAGGGATAGGTGGTTCAGTAAAATGTAACAGCTCAAACTGCGATCATTCACTGATAAATTGATTTATAGCTCTCCCTTTTTAACCATTGCAGTCATAAAAGCAATGTTTTTTAAACTTTTAAATAAAGCTTGTTAGCATCCCCAGCACACTGTATATGCTGGGAGATGTAGTTCTCAATATGAAAACATTTAATTACTGTATGAACTCTAATTCCCCAACTGAAACCTCTCACAAACACACACTCCTAAATCTAGTACACACACACACACACACACACATTTCCCCAGTACTGACAACTCTCATCACTTCCACACACTGACAACTCCCTCCTGCTCCTCTCCCCACTGACACTGACAGCTCCCTCACAGTCACACACATCCTCCACCCCCCCCCCCCCCCCACACACACACACTGATAGCACACATGCACAAATCCCCCCCTCCTCGACACTAACTGTCACGGACTGCTTGGGCAGCAGGGGGCAGGCTCTGACTTGAAGTGCTGAAATTCAACAGCTCTCTCGAACTTGCAAGGCATGGCTGTGCAGCTGTCTCCAGCCATCTCCTTGCCCACTGTGCAAAGGGGCAGAGCTAGGAGTGAAGCAGTGGACAGCAGTTGAGGGGCGTTTCAAACTGTAACAGGGTTGGGACAATTTCAGTATCCTTCCCTCACCGTCTAATTGGTCAGTCCCATGCTGATTGCCATAGCGCCCTTTCGAGACTGCAGAACTCTATCCCTTAGCCACGGTTGGCACAGCTGGATGGTGCCCCTGGCAAGTGCCATCCTGGCCAAGGGGTAGATACGCCCCTGAGGGTCAGGGCCAGAAACAGAAATCTCGGGGCCCAGTACACTGATATCTCTGGGGCCCCCTCAACCCCCCCTTAACTTGGCAGAGGGATCTTTAAAAAAAAATGGAGCCTTTGACTCGGACCGTCAGTGAGGCCGGCAGGTGGTTTTCATACTGGGCTATCCAGCTCTTCGGTGGCGGTGGCAGGGACATTCAGAAAAGGGCCAGCACAGCAACATGCATAATAATGGCAATACAGTATGGACCACAGGGACTGGACAAAGTGATGGGGTAAAAGGAGGGGGGAGGGTTTAGTTGGCCTGTTAATTGTTTTCCTGCTTAAATTGAGCAGTTGGTGGATACACTTTAAAAAGCAATATTGGCACTGTGGCCCCATTATTTCTGTTCTTAATACTTGGAGCCCTGAACAAGTGTCCCCTTTGTCCCCCCTGTCACCGGGCCTGTTCAGGCGTTACCTATGGAGAAGCTGCGACATGACATCCTAGGACACGATACTGCACCATGCATCACCATTATATTTCAGTGTGCCTTGTCAATATTTAAATCTTGTTCTGTGTGACGTGAGTTGTAAATGGTTGAAAATCTCTGTGCTACAGAATCGTCACCATGTAGTTATAACAACACCGCAAAACCACCAAAAGATGTGTTTTGGTAGAGGGACTGCTGGAGGGGCCCATTGGGGCCCCCAGTTTGCTACCCCACCCCAGTATACCTGTGCTGTAGCCAGTGGAAGGGGCACTATCTTCCCGGTGATCTCTTCGGGAAGATGGTGCCGCACATAGAAAGCAAAGACTCTGGCTGCACTCTCCTGCCCTCGCTCTAAGCAAGGTGATCGGGCCACAAAAGGACCCCTGTCGGACCCCTGCCGGACCCCGGCCTGTGGGCCACAAAAGGATGCATTGGGGGCGGCATGCGGCCCATGGGTTTGACACCCCTGCCCTAGAGTATCAAAATTTGTTTCACGGCACCCCTAGGCCAAAGTTTTTTTTATTGAGAAATTCAGAAAAAAATATAAAATTAAGTAAATTGTGTTTATAGCATGTCATCCTCAGGTTCAGTTATGTTGTGAGGGAATGGTTTTGCCAATTTAATAAAGTATAAATAATTTTAATTGGTCCTGGACCACCAAACTATGCTACCAGTGCAAGAACCCCAGTTTGGAAACTACTGCCATAAAATAAACCTTTTTTGTTTTTTTTAAACTACATGTAATACACTTTAGAGCTCAGTTCCTAAAAGGTTTTAAACCCTTGCATACAGTAAACTACACATATTTAAAAATCCTACACCGGGCACAAGTGCTCACGGGCCAATTTCATGGCAGTCTCGGATAGGAGGGCATTGTGGATTCACCAAGGGAATGCTGATGCTGACTCCAAGAAGAAAGGGAGTCTCTTCCCTATGAAGGTGAAGCCTTGTTTGGCGACGGCCTAGTTAATTTGATCTCGGCAGCTCCCGCAGGTAAGTCATCCTTCTTGCCCTATGTTCCCTCTCAACGGATGAAGACGCATCATTATCTGAAGCAGTCATTTCGGCCCAATAGATATGCAAGAAGTTAAGATTCCCCTTTCTTTGCAGGTAGAGGAAGGAAAAGAGGGAAGAGGTCTGTAGCCTCTTCAAGATCGCAGGAGCAGAGATCGTCCTCTGCTTCTGCCAAATCCACTGCATGACGCTGGGGCTCTCTTGCAGGAGCCCGCACCAGTGGGGGGCACGTCTAAAACTCTTCAGTCAGTTCTGGATTCATTCGGACCTGGACTCGTGGGTTTTACAAATAGTGTCCCAAGGGTACAAACTGGGGTTTCAAGACGTTCCCCCTCACCGATTGTTCAAATCAGCCTTAGTCAGCAGGGAGAAGGTTTTTATTCAAGCCTCTTCGTGGTCCCGAAGCCGGACGGCTCAGTCATACCAATCTTAAATCTGAAATCCCTTAATTTCTACCTAAAGAAATTCAATTTCAAGATGGAATCTCTCAGGGTAGTGATCTCCAGTCCGGGGGATAAAGGAGATTTCATGGTTTTGGTAGACATAAAGGATGCCTACTTATATGTTCCCATTTAGCCACTGCATCAAGCTACCTGAGGTTTGCAATTCAGGATTGTCATTACCAATTTCAGACGTTGCCGTTTGGTCTGTCCACGGCTCCGAGGATTTTCACCAGGGTGATGGCGGAAATGATGGTTCTCCTTCGCAAGCAAGGAGTCACAATTATCCCGTACTTGGATGATCTCCTGATAAAGGCAAGATCCAGGGACCAGTTGGTGCAAAACATCTACTCTCCCTGACAGTTCTTCAACAACATGGTTGGCTCCTAAACTTGCCAAAATCGCAGTTGGTCCCAATGACGCGGTTGTTGTTTTTGGGAGTGATACTGGACACAGAAGAGGTTTTCTTCTAGTGGAAAGGCTCTGGAGATCCAGAGTCTGGTCAAACAAATTCTGAAACCAGCAAGAGTGTTAATCCATCAATGCATTCAGTTGCTGGTGAAGATGGTTGCGGCCTACGAGGCCATTCAGTTTGGCAGGTTCCATGCCAGAGTGTTCCAGTGGGACCTGTTGGACAAGTGGTCCGGATCCCACCTACACATGCACCGGAGGATAATCCTGTCTTCCAAGACCAGAATCTCACTCCATTGGTGGCTGCACAGTTCTCACCACCTAGAGGGGCGATGGTTCGGGATCCAGGACGGGATCCTAGGGACCACGGATGCAACCCTCCGAGGCTGGAGAGCAGTCACACAGGGGGAAAACATCCAAGGAAGATGGTCAAGTCTTCCTTGGATGTTTTCATCTCCACATAAATGTTCTGGAGTTAAGGGCCATTTAATAACTGCAGACACAGTACGCACTGGGACGGGTGCCCAGCATCCTCTACGGACTAAGAGAAAAGGATTTACCGGTAGGTATTAAAATCCTATTTTCTCTAACGTCCTAGAGGATGCTGTGGACTCCGTAAGGACCATGGGGATAGACGGGCTCCGCAGGAGACATGGGCACTTTAAGAAAGACTTTAGTTCTGGGTGTGCACTGGCTCCTCCCTCTATGCCCCTCCTCCAGACCTCAGTTTGATACTGTACCCAGTGGAGACTGGGTGCTTTTCAGGAGCTCTCCTGAGCTTTCTGACAGAAAGTATTTTGTTAGGTTTTTAATTTTCAGGGAGCACTGCTGGCAACAGACTCCCTCATCGAGGGACTGAGGGGAGAGAAGCAGCCCTACTCTCTGAGTTGCAAGGTCCTGCTTCTTAGGCTACTGGACACCATTAGCTCCAGTGGGACTGGTACGCAGGATCTCACCCTCGCCGTCCGTCCCAGAGCCGCGCCGCCGTCCCCCTCGCAGAGCCGGAAGATAGAAGCCGGGTGAGTATGAGAAGAAAAGAAGACTTCAGAGGCGGCAGAAGACTTCATGATCTTCACTGAGGTAACGCACAGCACTGCAGCTGTGCGCCTTTGCTCCCATACACCTCACATACTCCGGTCACTGTAAGGGTGCAGGGCGCAGGGGGGGCGCCCTGGGCAGCAATATAAACCTCTTTCGCAAAAATATAACATATATACAGCTGGGCACTTTATATATGTATAAGCCCCCACCAATTTTACAGTTTAAGCGGGACAGAAGCCCGCCTCCGAGGGGGCGGGGCTTCTCCCTCAGCACTCACCAGCGCCATTTTTTCTCCACAGCACCGCTGAGAGGAAGCTCCCCGGACTCTACCCTGCTTATACCACGTTAGACAAGAGGGTTGAAAAGAGGGGTGGGGGGGGCACATAATTCGCAAATTACATACAGCAGCACTACTGGGCAAACATTAAGTTACTGTTTTATTCCTGGGTTATATAGCGCTGGGGGGTGTGCTGGCATACTCTCTCTCTGTCTCTCCAAAGGGCCTTGTGGGGAAACTGTCTTCAGAAAAAGCATTCCCTGTGTGTGTAGTGTGTCGGTACACGTGTGTCGACATGTCTGAGGAAGAAGGCTATATTAGAGAGGAGCGGGAGCAAATGAATGTGGTGTCTCCGCCGACAGCTGATTGGATGGATATGTGGAATGTTTTAAATGCTAGTGTAAACTCATTGCACAAAAGATTAGACAAGGCAGAAGCTTTGGGACAGTCAGGGTTTCAACCCATGCCTGATCCTATGTTGCAGGGACTGTCAGGGTCTCATAAGCGCCCACTATCCCAGATTGTTGACACAGATACCGACACGGATTCTGACTAGAGATGAGCGCCTGAAATTTTTCGGGTTTTGTGTTTTGGTTTTGGGTTCGGTTCCGCGGCCGTGTTTTGGGTTCGAACGCGTTTTGGCAAAACCTCACCGAATTTTTTTTGTCGGATTCGGGTGTGTTTTGGATTCGGGTGTTTTTTTCAAAAAACACTAAAAAACAGCTTAAATCATAGAATTTGGGGGTCATTTTGATCCCAAAGTATTATTAACCTCAAAAACCATAATTTACACTCATTTTCAGTCTATTCTGAATACCTCACACCTCACAATATTATTTTTAGTCCTAAAATTTGCACCGAGGTCGCTGTGTGAGTAAGATAAGCGACCCTAGTGGCCGACACAAACACCGGGCCCATCTAGGAGTGGCACTGCAGTGTCACGCAGGATGTCCCTTCCAAAAAACCCTCCCCAAACAGCACATGACGCAAAGAAAAAAAGAGGCGCAATGAGGTAGCTGACTGTGTGAGTAAGATTAGCGACCCTAGTGGCCGACACAAACACCGGGCCCATCTAGGAGTGGCACTGCAGTGTCACGCAGGATGTCCCTTCCAAAAAACCCTCCCCAATCAGCACATGATGCAAAGAAAAAGAAAAGAAAAAAGAGGTGCAAGATGGAATTGTCCTTGGGCCCTCCCACCCACCCTTATGTTGTATAAACAAAACAGGACATGCACACTTTAACCAACCCATCATTTCAGTGACAGGGTCTGCCACACGACTGTGACTGATATGACGGGTTGGTTTGGACCCCCCCCAAAAAAGAAGCAATTAATCTCTCCTTGCACAAACTGGCTCTACAGAGGCAAGATGTCCACCTCATCTTCACCCTCCGATATATCACCGTGTACATCCCCCTCCTCACAGATTATCAATTCGTCCCCACTGGAATCCACCATCTCAGCTCCCTGTGTACTTTGTGGAGGCAATTGCTGCTGGTCAATGTCTCCGCGGAGGAATTGATTATAATTCATTTTAATGAACATCATCTTCTCCACATTTTCTGGATGTAACCTCGTACGCCGATTGCTGACAAGGTGAGCGGCGGCACTAAACACTCTTTCGGAGTACACACTTGTGGGAGGGCAACTTAGGTAGAATAAAGCCAGTTTGTGCAAGGGCCTCCAAATTGCCTCTTTTTCCTGCCAGTATAAGTACGGACTGTGTGACGTGCCTACTTGGATGCGGTCACTCATATAATCCTCCACCATTCTATCAATGTTGAGAGAATCATATGCAGTGACAGTAGACGACATGTCCGTAATCGTTGTCAGGTCCTTCAGTCCGGACCAGATGTCAGCATCAGCAGTCGCTCCAGACTGCCCTGCATCACCGCCAGCGGGTGGGCTCGGAATTCTGAGCCTTTTCCTCGCACCCCCAGTTGCGGGAGAATGTGAAGGAGGAGATGTTGACAGGTCGCGTTCCGCTTGACTTGACAATTTTGTCACCAGCAGGTCTTTCAACCCCAGCAGACCTGTGTCTGCCGGAAAGAGAGATCCAAGGTAGGCTTTAAATCTAGGATCGAGCACGGTGGCCAAAATGTAGTGCTCTGATTTCAACAGATTGACCACCCGTGAATCCTTGTTAAGCGAATTAAGGGCTGCATCCACAAGTCCCACATGCCTAGCGGAATCGCTCCCTTTTAGCTCCTTCTTCAATGCCTCCAGCTTCTTCTGCAAAAGCCTGATGAGGGGAATGACCTGACTCAGGCTGGCAGTGTCTGAACTGACTTCACGTGTGGCAAGTTCAAAGGGCATCAGAACCTTGCACAACGTTGAAATCATTCTCCACTGCACTTGAGACAGGTGCATTCCACCTCCTATATCGTGCTCAATTGTATAGGCTTGAATGGCCTTTTGCTGCTCCTCCAACCTCTGAAGCATATAGAGGGTTGAATTCCACCTCGTTACCACTTCTTGCTTCAGATGATGGCAGGGCAGGTTCAGTAGTTTTTGGTGGTGCTCCAGTCTTCTGTACGTGGTGCCTGTACGCCGAAAGTGTCCCGCAATTTTTCTGGCCACCGACAGCATCTCTTGCACGCCCCTGTCGTTTTTTAAAAAATTCTGCACCACCAAATTCAAGGTATGTGCAAAACATGGGACGTGCTGGAATTTGCCCATATTTAATGCACACACAATATTGCTGGCGTTGTCCGATGCCACAAATCCACAGGAGAGTCCAATTGGGGTAAGCCATTCCGCGATGATCTTCCTCAGTTGCCGTAAGAGGTTTTCAGCTGTGTGCGTATTCTGGAAAGCGGTGATACAAAGCGTAGCCTGCCTAGGAAAGAGTTGGCGTTTGCGAGATGCTGCTACTGGTGCCGCCGCTGCTGTTCTTGCGGCGGGAGTCCATACATCTACCCAGTGGGCTGTCACAGTCATATAGTCCTGACCCTGCCCTGCTCCACTTGTCCACATGTCCGTGGTTAAGTGGACATTGGGTACAACTGCATTTTTTAGGACACTGGTGAGTCTTTTTCTGACGTCCGTGTACATTCTCGGTATCGCCTGCCTAGAGAAGTGGAACCTAGATGGTATTTGGTAACGGGGGTACACTGCCTCAATAAATTGTCTAGTTCCCTGTGAACTAACGGCGGATACCGGACGCACGTCTAACACCAACATAGTTGTCAAGGACTCAGTTATCCGCTTTGCAGTAGGATGACTGCTGTGATATTTCATCTTCCTCGCAAAGGACTGTTGAACAGTCAATTGCTTACTGGAAGTAGTACAAGTGGGCTTACGACTTCCCCTCTGGGATGACCATCGACTCCCAGCGGCAACAACAGCAGCGCCAGCAGCAGTAGGCGTTACACGCAAGGATGCATCGGAGGAATCCCAGGCAGGAGAGGACTCGTCAGAATTGCCAGTGACATGGCCTGCAGGACTATTGGCATTCCTGGGGAAGGAGGAAATTGACACTGAGGGAGTTGGTGGGGTGGTTTGCGTGAGCTTGGTTACAAGAGGAAGGGATTTACTGGTCAGTGGACTGCTTCCGCTGTCACCCAAAGTTTTTGAACTTGTCACTGACTTATTATGAATGCGCTGCAGGTGACGTATAAGGGAGGATGTTCCGAGGTGGTTAACGTCCTTACCCCTACTTATTACAGCTTGACAAAGGGAACACACGGCTTGACACCTGTTGTCCGCATTTCTGGTGAAATACCTCAACACCGAAGAGCTGATTTTTTTGGTATTTTCACCTGGCATGTCAACGGCCATATTCCTCCCACGGACAACAGGTGTCTCCCCGGGTGCCTGACTTAAACAAACCACCTCACCATCAGAATCCTCCTGGTCAATTTCCTCCCCAGCGCCAGCAACACCCATATCCTCCTCATCCTGGTGTACTTCAACACTGACATCTTCAATCTGACTATCAGGAACTGGACTGCGGGTGCTCCTTCCAGCACTTGCAGGGGGCGTGCAAATGGTGGAAGGCGCATGCTCTTCACGTCCAGTGTTGGGAAGGTCAGGCATCGCAACCGACACAATTGGACTCTCCTTGTGGATTTGGGATTTCGAAGAATGCACAGTTCTTTGCTGTGCTGCTTTTGCCAGCTTGAGTCTTTTCATTTTTCTAGCGAGAGGCTGAGTGCTTCCATCCTCATGTGAAGCTGAACCACTAGCCATGAACATAGGCCAGGGCCTCAGCCGTTCCTTGCCACTCCGTGTGGTAAATGGCATATTGGCAAGTTTACGCTTCTCCTCCGACAATTTTATTTTAGGTTTTGGAGTCCTTTTTTTACTGATATTTGGTGTTTTGGATTTGACATGCTCTGTACTATGACATTGGGCATCGGCCTTGGCAGACGACGTTGCTGGCATTTCATCGTCTCGGCCATGACTAGTGGCAGCAGCTTCAGCACGAGGTGGAAGTGGATCTTGATCTTTCCCTAATTTTGGAACCTCAACATTTTTGTTCTCCATATTTTAATAGGCACAACTAAAAGGCACCTCAGGTAAACAATGGAGATGGATGGATTGGATACTAGTATACAATTATGGACGGGCTGCCGAGTGCCGACACAGAGGTAGCCACAGCCGTGAACTACCGCACTGTACTGTGTCTGCTGCTAATATAGACTGGTTGATAAAGAGATAGTATACTCGTAACTAGTATGTATGTATAAAGAAAGAAAAAAAAACCACGGTTAGGTGGTATATACAATTATGGACGGGCTGCCGAGTGCCGACACAGAGGTAGCCACAGCCATGAACTACCGCACTGTACTGTGTCTGCTGCTAATATATAGACTGGTTGATAAAGAGATAGTATACTCGTAACTAGTATGTATGTATAAAGAAAGAAAAAAAAACCACGGTTAGGTGGTATATACAATTATGGACGGGCTGCCGAGTGCCGACACAGAGGTAGCCACAGCCGTGAACTACCGCACTGTACTGTGTCTGCTGCTAATATATAGACTGGTTGATAAAGAGATAGTATACTCGTAACTAGTATGTATGTATAAAGAAAGAAAAAAAAACCACGGTTAGGTGGTATATACAATTATGGACGGGCTGCCGAGTGCCGACACAGAGGTAGCCACAGCCGTGAACTACCGCACTGTACTGTGTCTGCTGCTAATATATAGACTGGTTGATAAAGAGATAGTATACTCGTAACTAGTATGTATGTATAAAGAAAGAAAAAAAAACCACGGTTAGGTGGTATATACAATTATGGACGGGCTGCCGAGTGCCGACACAGAGGTAGCCACAGCCATGAACTACCGCACTGTACTGTGTCTGCTGCTAATATATAGACTGGTTGATAAAGAGATAGTATACTCGTAACTAGTATGTATGTATAAAGAAAGAAAAAAAAACCACGGTTAGGTGGTATATACAATTATGGACGGGCTGCCGAGTGCCGACACAGAGGTAGCCACAGCCGTGAACTACCGCACTGTACTGTGTCTGCTGCTAATATATAGACTGGTTGATAAAGAGATAGTATACTCGTAACTAGTATGTATGTATAAAGAAAGAAAAAAAAACCACGGTTAGGTCACTGGTATATACAATTATGGACGTTCTGCCGAGTGCCGACACAGAGGTAGCCACAGCCGTGAACTACCGCACTGTACACTGGTTGATAAAGAGATAGTAGTATACTCGTAACAACTAGTATGACGACGGTATAAAGAATGAAAAAAAAACCACGGTTAGGTGGTATATAATACAATTATGGTTGGACGGACTGCCTGCCGAGTGCCGACACAGAGGTAGCCACAGCCGTGAACTACCGCACTGTACACTGGTTGATAAAGAGATAGTAGTATACTCGTAACAACTAGTATGACGACGGTATAAAGAATGAAAAAAAAACCACGGTTAGGTGGTATATAATACAATTATGGTTGGACGGACTGCCTGCCGAGTGCCGACACAGAGGTAGCCACAGCCGTGAACTACCGCACTGTACACTGGTTGATAAAGAGATAGTAGTATACTCGTAACAACTAGTATGACGACGGTATAAAGAACGAAAAAAAAACCACGGTTAGGTGGTATATATTATAATACAATTATGGATGGACGGACTGCCTGCCGAGTTCCGACACAGAGGTAGCCACAGCCGTGAACTACCGCACTGTACACTGGTTGATAAAGAGATAGTAGTATACTCGTAACAACTAGTATGACGACGGTATAAAGAACGAAAAAAAAACCACGGTTAGGTGGTATATATTATAATACAATTATGGATGGACGGACTGCCTGCCGAGTTCCGACACAGAGGTAGCCACAGCCGTGAACTACCGCACTGTACACTGGTTGATAAAGAGATAGTAGTATACTCGTAACAACTAGTATGACTATGACGACGGTATAAAGAAAGAAAAAAAAAACCACGGTTAGGTGGTATATAATACAATTATGGATGGACGGACTGCCTGCCGAGTGCCGACACAGAGGTAGCCACAGCCGTGAACTACCGCACTGTACTGTGTCTGCTGCTAATATAGACTGGTTGATAAAGAGATAGTATACAATACTACTAATATACTGGTGGTCAGGCACTGGTCACCACTAGTCACACTGGCAGTGGCACTCCTGCAGCAAAAGTGTGCACTGTTTAATTTTAATATAATATTATTTATCATGTACTCCTGGCTCCTGCTATAACAACCTGCAGTGCTCCCCAGTCTCCCCCACAATTATAAGCTTTATATACAATACATTGATGTGCAGCACACTGGGCTGAGCAGTGCACACAGACTGAGTCACTGTGTGACTGTGTATCATTTTTTTCAGGCAGAGAACGGATATATTAAATAAAACAAACAACTGCACTGTCTCTGGTGGTCACTGGTCACTGTGGTCGTCAGTCACTAAACTCTGTCTGCACTCTGCACTCTCTTCTAATCTACAGTATCACAGCAATCTCTCTCTCTCTCTCTCTTCTAAATCTAATCTAAATGGAGAGGACGCCAGCCACGTCCTCTCCCTATCAATCTCAATGCACGTGTGAAAATGGCGGCGACGCGCGGCTCCTTATATAGAATCCGAGTCTCGCGAGAATCCGACAGCGTCATGATGACGTTCGGGCGCGCTCGGGTTAACCGAGCAAGGCGGGAAGATCCGAGTCGCTCGGACCCGTGAAAAAAAAAGTGAAGTTCGTGCGGGTTCGGATTCAAAGAAACCGAACCCGCTCATCTCTAGTATGTGACTGAGTCACTGTGTGCTGTGTATCGCTTTTTTCAGGCAGAGAACGGATTATAAATAAAACTGGTGGTCACTATCAGCAAAACTCTGCACTGTACTGAGTACTCCTAATGCTCCCCAAAATTAGTAAATCAAGTGTCTCTCTAATCTATTCTAAACGGAGAGGACGCCAGCCACGTCCTCTCCCTATCAATCTCAATGCACGTGTGAAAATGGCGGCGACGCGCGGCTCCTTATATAGAATCCGAGTCTCGCGATAGAATCCGAGCCTCGCGAGAATCCGACAGCGTCATGATGACGTTCGGGCGCGCTCGGGTTAACCGAGCAAGGCGGGAAGATCCGAGTCGCTCGGACCCGTGTAAAAAAACATGAAGTTCTGGCGGGTTCGGATTCAGAGAAACAGAACCCGCTCATCTCTAATTCTGACCCCAGTGTCGATTACGATGATGCAAAGTTACAGCCAAAATTGGCAAAATCCATTCGATTTATGATTATTGCAATAAAAGATGTTTTGCACATCACAGAGGAACCCCCTGTCGCTGACAAGAGGGTACATATGTACAAGGGAAAGAAGCCTGAGGTAACCTTTCCCGCCTCACACGAGCTGAACGAGTTATGTGAAAAAGCTTGGGAATCTCCAGATAAAAGACTGCAGATTTCCAAAAGGATTCTTATGGCGTATCCTTTCCCATCAACGGATAGGTTACGATGGGAATCCTCCCCTAGGGTGGACAAAGCATTAACACGCTTATCCAAGAAGGTAGCCCTCCCGTCCCAGGATACGGCTACCCTCAAAGAGTGTGCTGACCGCAAACAGGAGATTACCCTGAAGTCCATTTATACACATTCAGGTACCTTACTCAGACCGGCAATTGCGTCGGCCTGGGTGTGTAGTGCTGTAGCGGCATGGACAAATACCTTATCTGAGGGGATGGATAGCCTAGACAAGGATACTATTTTATTGACCCTGGGGCATATAAGAGATGCTGTCCTATATATGTGTGTATGCAAACTACAGGTGGTGCTGCAGGGCCCACACCCTTTTACTTGTCTTGTAGAGCAGCTCTGAAGCTGTCACAGTGCCCAGCTGCTGCAAGAAATCAGCTTGAATGCTTCAGGGGCTTGGGCATGGCCAACATGAGCCCCACACCGAAGGAGGGTGGGGGTGTTTAATGCAAACTTGGGGTTATACAAGCGCCGCAAAAGGCCGCCATGCCCTGCATGCCCCTTTTCTCTTTTCATATACAGATGAGGGTTCCAGCCAACTTTGGCCCACTGCTTGGATGACATCACCGTATGCAAATCCGTCTGCTGCAGACCTTCCCCCAGGAATGCTTGCAATAGTTGTTGCATATGGTTTAATGTCTGAGGGTGCTTCAGTATTAGGCAGCCTTCCGCCCTCCCATGTTCATCTGAAAAGATGTGGTCTCCCTGCAGTTGTTGTCCCCAGACGAGAGTTCCCTTGTGCTTCCTCAGTTAAATCTCCTTAACTTGACGGGGGTGTGCCCGAGCAGCCGCCCTCCCCAGCCCTATCCCAACACATACTTATCTTGCATATGAGATCTCTTGATCATGAAGATAGTTCTCACAGGTTGAGGTTCATCCTGGCCCCGCTCCCCGCTGGAGAGCGCTGATGGGGACAGCAGCGGGGCTTCAGCAGAAGGGTGAGTATGTGTGGCCAGAGACCTCCCTTCCCATGTGCAGGCCTGCAGAGTCTGCCACGCAGGATGGGGCATGTGGCACTCTCCCTCCAAGGGGCTCTTCCAGATGTAGCTCCTCAGCAGTATTTTTCCCGGGCTGCGCGGCGCTCTCCCCGACTGGCATCCGCCCTGGAACACTGCCTTCCTCAACGCAACATCAGCAGGGGGCCCTGGCCTCATCACCATCCCAGGTCTTTCTCATGTATGTATCATGTATGTGTGTGTGACATTTGTGTATGAATCATATATGTTTGTGATATATATATATATATGTATCTATCTATCTATCTATCTATCTATCTATCTATCTATCTATCTATCTATCTATCTATCTATCGTATGTGTGTGTATATATATGTATCTATCATGTATGTATGTATGTATGTATCTATCTTGTATGTATGTGTTCTATCTATCTATCTATCTATCTATCTATCTATCTATCTATCTATCGTGTGTGTGATATATGTATGTATCTATCATGTATGTGTTATATGTATGTATCACACCTTCCTCTATACATATACATACATACATACATACATACATACATACACAGTCACACACCTATATCTGTACGTACACTGACATACACACACCAACATCTATACATAAACACGCTGACCCCTAAACGTACACCAACGTACCCACACCTGCATCTATACCTACACATGCTGACACGTGGACGTACACCGGCTTACCCACATGTGAATCTATACATACATGTGCTGACACCTGGACATACACTGATGTACCCACACCTAACATCTATACATACACATGCTAACACCTGGACGTATACAGACGTACCCACATTTGCATCCATGCATATATAGATGTAGGTGTGTGTACGTCAGTGTACGTCCAGGTGTCAACGCGTGTATGTATAGATGCAGGTGTGGGTACGTCTGTGTATGTCCAGGTGTCAGAATGTGTATGTATAGATGCAGGTGTGGGAACGTCAGTGTAGGTTCAGGTGTCAGCGCGTGTATGTATAGATGCAGGTGCTTGTATGTCCAGATGTCAGTGCATGTATGTATAGATGCAAGTGTGGGTACGTCGGTGTATGTCCATTTGTCAGCGCGTGTATATATAGATGCAGGTGCTTGTATGTTGGTGTATGTCCAGGTGTCAGCATGTGTATGTATAGATGCAGGTGTGGGAATGTTGGTGTATGTCCTGGTGTCAGGGCGTGTATGTATGGATATTAGGTGTGGGTACATCAGTGTATGTCCAGGTGTTAGCGCATGTATGTATAGATGCAGGATAATAATCACACAGCGTGCCCCCCACCAACCACAAACCTCCCCCACCCCCCTGTATGACATAAACACCGCTAATTCCACTTACACACAATAATTTCAGTTTGCGACCAGGAGCCGGCAATGTATGTGCACCCAAATGAAGCCACTGTACATGCCCTGCAGGCTGCTATGTACTGCACAGGTGCAACAAATGTAAATGCCCTATCTTTAAAATGGGGCATATTTTACTAAATTAAAAAAACCTGTAACTTTCTGTAAAACCTTAACCCCAAAAGGCACTACACTAACATCGGGGTGTAGAGTTGGATCTTGATCCAAGGCACCAACAGGCTAAAGCTTTGACTGTTTCCAGGATGCCTTGCACCGCCTCCTCTATAACCCTGCCCAGTGGCGTAACTAGACCTTTGTGGGCCCCATAGCAAAATTCTGAATGGGCCCACCAGCACTCAACAAGAATGAGTGGCGTTTGGGGTCAGAAAAGTAGAGGGGAAGGGGTCTGACAGAGTAGGGGGCAGGACATGAATGAATAGAAACTGAGGTGTCCATTATATAAAGAAATACAGTATGTGTGTCTGTGTGTATATCACACACACACACATATAAGGGAAATTCAAATGCCCTCAATTATTGCGCCCATTACACTCTGGTTTAGGTGCACAAAGCACCTAAACCTGAATAAAGTAATGGGCGCGATCATGAAAAGACACCGTTTGGTTGCCCAAATGGGTCTCTTTGCACACATTTCAGCTTGTTTCCCCTGGGGGTAGCGAGCTGAAATAAACATGTCGCACCCGTTGGCAGCAACATTAGAATAGCTGCTGACGGGCACGATTGAGGGAGGAAAGGGACACTTGAATCCAGCCCATAGATGCAATGTGAATATGTAATTTGTACCTTCCTATCTTAAAATGTATATAGTAGTGTTTACACTAGAGGTCTTTCCGAACCCCCTAATCCTAACATTGTAATTTGCTTTAGGGCGCACCTCCAATTAGTCTAGTGTTTCGTATTTTCACATTAAATACTTTCTTGCATTGGTTGGTTAAAGATTAGATCGTATATTTTTCTAGATATAGCTGTGCATAGTCTACAAGGCTACATGCTTCTCCCCTAACTAGAGATGTGCAGCGGGCATTTTTCGTGTTTCATGTTTTGGTTTTGGTTTCGGATCCGCAGTTGTGTTTTGGATATGGACGCGTTTTGGCAAAACCACCCTTTCGGGTTTTGTATTCGGGTGATTTTTTTTTAAAACCTCAAACAGCTAAAATCATCGAATTTGGGGGTAATTTTGATCCTATAGTATTAAGCTCAATAACCATAATTTCTACTCCTTTCCAGTCTATTCTGAACACCTCACACCTCCCAATATTATTTTTAGTCCTAAAATTTGCACCAAGGTCCCTGGATGACTAAGCTAAGCGACCCAAGTGGGCAGCACAAACACCTGGCCCATCTAGGAGTGGCACTGCAGTGTCAGACAGGATGGCACTTAAAAAAATAGCCCCAAACAGCACATGATGCAAAGATAAATAAAAAAAGAGGCGCAAGATGAAATTGTAGTGTGTCTCTCCTGCTCAGTGTCAGTTCTCAGTAGTATCCTCATCAGTGCTCAGTATCACTGCTCATTGTCTTGTGCTGCAATGTGGTGCTCAGTATACTAGAGTACATTACTAATAGTCCAGTGCTGCATCTTGCTGCTCAGTGTCAGTTCTAGTATCCTCATCAGTGCTCCGTATCACTGCTCATTGTCTTGTGGTGCTCAGTATACTACAGTACATTACTAATACTCCAGTGTCTTGTGCCGCATATGGCTGCTGTAGGGTGCTGTGGTAGTGTCCTGTCACTGTGCATATGTCATCATTCCAGTCACAGTGATATCTGGTATCTATCTAGTGGTATCTAATTCCAGACATTACCACCGTCTAATTCCAGATATATTACTGGCATATAATTCCACACATTAAAAAATGGAGAACAAAAAGGTGGAGGGTAAAATAGGGAAAGATCAAGATCCACTTCCACCTAGTGCTGAAGCTGCTGCCACTAGTCAAGGCAGAGACAATTCAATGCCATCAACATTATGTAATGATTATACGATACATTATATATCATATCATTGTATGGTTGTAAAATACAACTTAAAAACTTTAATGAATAAATACATAAAGTAGCTTTTATGTAACCTTTTTAAACCTATTAGCATAGACCGAATCTCATCGTGTGTATAGGCCTTTAGTTCAACAACAGCATGGGACCAGTTAGTGTGTTTTGACCACTGCACAGCACCTGGTGTTATATAGTAAGCACCACTATGGCATAGTATACAGCATTATGGGCCTGATATGAGTGTGACCAGCGGTGATGTGGAATGCAGTAGGAGGTGCTGTTTAGCAAGCACCACTTCTATATTCACCATGCAGTATATTGTGTGAATATAGAAGTGTTGGCTGTGTTATGTATTAGAGTAATTATTGCAGCTCCCAGCTAAAATTGCAACAATGTAATTTAGTGACAAGCTGCAGAGATTAACCCTTTCTGTGGCTGCTGCACAACCTCTATTCATATCGCTGAATTCAATTAGGGAGATGTTCTCACCCCGCGAGCAAGCGCAGGTAAATGCCACACTTAAATGTATGGGTATGGTCTCCATAAAATGAGCGTAGCCTTGCAGGCAAAGACTACCTTACACCCCAGTTCTTGACCCTGCACCAACAGACCTCGGCCACCACAGGGAAAAAAGTACAGTAATTTCCACCATGTTAAGCCCCACACATTAATGCCCTTTGGAACATATTATGTCACTCACCACAATATCTGTGATACACTATGCCCTACAGTAAAGCTTCTAATTACTTTTACAAAAACTGCTCAACGCCAAGAGTTTCACGTGCTGGGTGTCATGCTCATTGCCAGGGGTTTCACTCTCTGGGTGTCATGCTCATTGCCAGGGGGAACGCAGTAGGAGGTGTTATATAGTAAGCACCACTATGGCATAGTATATAGCATTATATATATTGTGAGCACTGGTGATGTTGAGTGCAGTAGAGCTGCTGCTGGGTAATTACAATTTACTACAACCACCAATATATTCTGCTGCACTATATATATGCAAAGATAATTCTGCTGGGTAATTACAATTGACTACAACCACCAATATATTCTGCTGCACTATATCTATATTTGCAAAGCTAATTCTGCTGGGTAATTACAATTGACTACAACCACCAATATATTCTGCTGCACTATATCTATATATGCAAAGCTAATTCTGCTGAGTAATTACAATTGACTACAACCACCAATATATTCTGCTGCACTATATCTATATATGCAAAGCTAATTCTGCTGGGTAATGCAAATTGAAACATTATTGCATAGTATGTGATTTTGAAGTACTTTTTTAAAGTTTTGAATGATATAGAACCAGTTTAATCTTTGTGGAATGCCTGGTTGTTGTTTTTAAGGTAATTTATTGCCTGGCATTTGAGGTGGGGGGGGTTTGGTTACAGATTTCAATTATTGGTTTTACTTGTAATAGTCTTCTACTTAAGTCCAATGGTGTAGGCTGTGCAAAGCCGTTTGGCTGTGCATTTATTGATCCAAGCGTGCATTTTTATCAAAGCGTGATAAAATTGACACATAACAGCAGCGTTCAATCAGCGTTAATTTATCTTCAGCTGATATCGATTGTGAATTGACGTTTCTTCTCTTCTTGTCACCTACAGTTAATTACAATTGACTACAACCACCAATATATTCTGCTGCACTATATCTATATATGCAAAGCTAATTCTGCTGGGTAATGCAAATTGAAACATTATTGCATAGTATGTGATTTTGAAGTACTTTTTTAAAGTTTTGAATGATATAGACCCAGTTTAATCTTTGTGGAATGCCTGGTTGTTGTTTTTAAGGTAATTTATTGCCTGGCATTTGAGGGGGTGGGGTGTGGTTACAGATTTCAATTATTGGTTTCACTTGTAATAGTCTTCTACTTAAGTCCAATGGTGTAGGCTGTGCAAAGCCGTTTGGCTGTGCATTTATTGATCTAAGCGTGCATTTTTATCAAAGCGTGATAAAATTGACACATAACAGCAGCGTTCAATAAGCGTTAATTTATCTTCAGCTGATATCGATTGTGAATTGACGTTTCTTCTCTTCTTGTCACCTACAGGTAATTACAATTGACTACAACCACCAATATATTCTGCTGCACTATATCTATATATGCAAAGCTAATTCTGCTGGGTTATGCAAATTGAAACATTATTGCATAGTATGTGATTTTGAAGTACTTTTTTAAAGTTTTGAATGATATAGACCCAGTTTAATCTTTGTGGAATGCCTGGTTGTTGTTTTTAAGGTAATTTATTGCCTGGCATTTGAGGGGGTGGGGTGTGGTTACAGATTTCAATTATTGGTTTCACTTGTAATAGTCTTCTACTTAAGTCCAATGGTGTAGGCTGTGCAAAGCCGTTTGGCTGTGCATTTATTGATCTAAGCGTGCATTTTTATCAAAGCGTGATAAAATTGACACATAACAGCAGTGTTCAATCAGCATTAATTTATCTTCAACTGATATCAATTGTGAATTGACGTTTCTTCTCTTCTTGTCACCTACAGGTAATTACAATTGACTACAACCACCAATATATTCTGCTGCACTATATCTATATATGCAAAGCTAATTCTGCTGGGTAATGCAAATTGAAACATTATTGCATAGTATGTGATTTTGAAGTACTTTTTTAAAGTTTTGAATGATATAGACCCAGTTTAATCTTTGTGGAATGACTGGTTGTTGTTTTTAAGGTAATTTATTGCCTGGCATTTGAGGGGGTGGGGTGTGGTTACAGATTTCAATTATTGGTTTCACTTGTAATAGTCTTCTACTTAAGTCCAATGGTGTAGGCTGTGCAAAGCCGTTTGGCTGTGCATTTATTGATCTAAGCATGCATTTTTATCAAAGCGTGATAAAATTGACACATAACAGCAGTGTTCAATCAGCATTAATTTATCTTCAGCTGATATCGATTGTGAATTGACGTTTCTTCTCTTCTTGTCACCTCCAGGTAATTACAATTGACTACAACCACCAATATATTCTGCTGCACTATATCTATATATGCAAAGCTAATTCTGCTGGGTAATGCAAATTGAAACATTATTGCATAGTATGTGATTTTGAAGTACTTTTTTAAAGTTTTGAATGATATAGACCCAGTTTAATCTTTGTGGAATGCCTGGTTGTTGTTTTTAAGGTAATTTATTGCCTGGCATTTGAGGGTGTGGGGTGTGGTTACAGATTTCAATTATTGGTTTCACTTGTAATAGTCTTCTACTTAAGTCCAATGGTGTAGGCTGTGCAAAGCCATTTGGCTGTGCATTTATTGATCTAAGCGTGCATTTTTATCAAAGCGTGATAAAATTGACACATAACAGCAGTGTTCAATCAGCGTTCAATCGAAGTGAAAAAGAAGGAAAACAGAAGCACACCAATCTAACAAAACAAAGAAAACTGAAGAACTAATAACAAATGTGAGTCACTTACTCCTCAGATCACTCACCTCCTGATTGTTGCATCTGATTACATAGCACAGAACTACCTTACTTGGACATTTCATAAACCATCCATTTCACCTACAAATGCCTGTATCTGTATTATTGTAATTTTGTTTTTTAAGCACAGCTGCACCAATGCAATTTTACCTGCAAACACTTAAAACATCTAACATAATTACCATTGCTTCTTAAACCTCTCACAATCCTTTCATTTCTTACACTCCAAATACATTTCTGCACCCACTTTATCTACGCTTTTGACTCATTTCATACTAAATCTACACCCCTTGAGCCTACACTGCTTTTCTCACCTGCATTTCTGCAATTCTTCTGCTCGGATTGCCTTACCGTCTCCTCTCCTACTTCCACTACTTCAACCTATTTACCTACTTAACACTATGTCAAGGTTTTCTTATACTCCCCACATCACTCAGTGTCTACCTAATAATGTATCTTTATCCTTCCCCCACTAGTCTCCTCCACCTCCTCCTCTCTCCCCTCCTCTGTCTCCCCTCCATCCCTCTGTTTCCTTCCCCCACCTTTCCTGTTACCCCACTTTCATTCACCTCTGCCCCATGGTCCTGCTACCCCACAACTCAGCCCTGCTCCCTCTCTCCCTTCCCTGTCACCTCCCCACACCCCCATCCACATCACACTGACCTCCCTCCCTGCCCACCTCCTGCAGTTTCCCCTCCTAGCTCAGGCACCCGTACCATCACTACTCTCTCATCATCCCTGCCCTCAAAGTTAATCCCACCTCATCGCTACAGCAACCCTGAAAATCTAATTCACATCTCTCCCACAAACTCATACCCCCTATCCTGTGCCCTCTGGAATGCCAGATCTGTTTGTAACAAACTGGTCCCCACTCATGACCTTTTCATTTCCAACTCCCTACACCTACTAGCCATTACTGAAACTTGGATTACGCCCTCTGACACTACTTCTGCTGCTGCTCTCTCTGCTGGGGGCCTTACATTCACACACACACCCCGACCTGGGGGTCGCCATGGGGGTGGTGTTGGGGTCCTTTTACCTTCTAGTTACTCCTACCAACTCATACCACCAGAACCATCCCTTATATTCTCTACATTTGAGGTCCACGCCATATGCCTCTTCCAACCAGTCCATCTTAGAGTAGCTGTCATTTACCGCCCCCCTGGCACTGCTTCCAAATTCATCGACAACTTTGCTTCCTGGCTTCCTCACTTCCTCTCTTCTGACATTCCCACCATTATCCTAGGCGATTTCAACATCCCTATTGACATCCCCACACAATCCCCTGCCTCTAAACTCCTTAACCTCACCTCTTCACTTGGTCTCTCCCAGTGGACCTCCTCACCCTCCCATGTGAATGGGAGCACACTGGATCTGGTCTTCACTCACCGCTGTGATATTTCTGATTTTTCCAACTCCCCATTTCCCCTCTCTGACCACCACCTGCTCTCCTTCAACCTATCTCTCTCGACTTCCCCATCTCTACCTCCTAAGGCTACCATCACTAAGCGTAACATTGAAGCTATTGACACCACATTCCTTTCCTCCCTGTTTGACTCACTTCTCTCTCCTATTCTCTCTCTCTCATGCCCTGAACAAGCCACTTCCACATACAATGCTTCCCTTACTTCTGCTCTTGACTCTGTTGCTCCACCAACGACTATTCACCCTTGCAAATTAACACCTCAACCCTGGCACACCAAATGCACCAGATATCTGCAAAAATGCTCATGTACTGCTGAGCGTCACTGGAGGAAATCACGCTCTAAGGCAGACTTCCTCCATTTCAAACTTATGCTCTCATCCTTCAGTGCTGCCCTTTCTCTTGCTAAACAGTCATACTTCAAGAACCTAATCTCCTCCCAGTCTTCCAACCCCCGGCGCCTCTTTGCCACTCTCAACTCACTCCTCTGCCCACCTCCACCTCATCTCCCTTCCTCACTCTCTGCTCTTGACTTTGCCACTTACTTCACATCCAAAATTGACTCCATACGTCAGGACATCACATCACACCAGACTATCAGTAACCAGCCTTCTCCCATCCCTTACCAACCCTCCCCATCCCTCGCACCAACTCTGTCATCTTTCTCCCATGCATCTGGAGAGGAAGTCATGGCCCTCATTCGTTCCTGTCCCCTCACCACTTGACCCTATCCCCTCCCGCCTCCTTTGCCACCTCTCTTCTTCTGCTTGTTCCCATCTTTCCCACCTTCTCAATCTCTCCCTCTCATCAGGCACTGTCCCCTCTGCCTTCAAGCACGCTCTCATCTCTCCTATTCTTAAAAAACCTACCCTTGATCCAAACACTCTCTCCAACTACCGACCCATCTCTCTCCTCCCTTTTGCCTCCAAACTCCTTGAGCGTATTGTCTACAACCGCCTTACTTCCTTTCTTTCCTCACACTCACTGCTTGACCCATTCCAGTCTGGCTTCCGTCCTCTCCACTCCACTGAAACTGCCCTTACAAAAGTATGCAATGACCTCCATGCTGCTAAATCTAAGGGACACTACTCTCTACTTATTCTACTTGATCTCTCTGCTGCTTTTGACACTGTAGACCATCCTCTCCTACTGCAAATCCTTCACTCCATTGGTCTGCGTAACACTGCCCTCTCTTGGTTGTCGTCCTACCTTTCTGACCGTTCATTCTCTGTCTCCTCTCATGACTCCACCTCCCCCTCACTTCCACTAACTGTAGGGGTACCCCAAGGTTCTGTCCTTGGTCCTCTTCTCTTCTCTCTCTATACGTCCTCACTAGGTAAGCTCATTAGTTCTTTTGGTTTCCAATATCATCTCTATGCTGATGACACTCAAATCTATCTTTCCTCTCCAGACCTCTCCCCTACTCTCCTCACTCGTATCTCCAACTGTCTCTCTGCTATCTCTTCCTGGATGTCCCAGCGCTTTCTTAAACTTAACATGTCTAAGACCGAGCTGATCATCTTCCCTCCCTCCCGCATAATCTCACCTCCTACAATCTCATTATCTATTGATGGCACTACTATCTTCTCTACCCCCCAAGCACGCTGTCTTGGAGTAATCCTTGACTCCTCCCTCTCCTTCAAACCACACATTCAGCACCTCTCACAAACCTGCCGTTTTCATCTAAAAAATATTTCCAGGATCAGACTTTTTCTGACCCAGGATGCTACTAAGACTCTTATCCACTCACTGGTCATCTCCAGACTGGACTGCTGTAATCTCTTCCTGACTGGCATTCCTGACAAATACCTCTCTCCACTCCAATCTATCCTCAATGCTGCTGCCCGGCTCATTTTCCTCACCAAACGCACTACGTCCACCTCTCCTCTCTTACTAGTCCTTCACTGGCTCCCCTTCCCTTTCAGAATCCATTTCAAGCTTCTCACACTTGCTTACAAAGCCCTCACCCACTCCTCTCCCATCTACATCTCTGATCTTATCTCGCTTTACACTCCCACCCGTCCTCTTCGCTCTGCTAATGCACACCGACTCTCCTGCCTACGGATTACTTCCTCCCACTCCTACCTCCAAGATTTTTCACGTGCTGCACCACTTCTCTGGAATTCCCTACCTCTCCCCCTCAGACTCTCCACCTCTCTACAAAACTTCAAACGGGCTCTCAAGACCCACTTCTTCACCAAACCCAGCCAAATCTCATCCTAAACCTCTGTTCCATGCTCTCTATGTACCCCATCTGTCTCACCCCTGTCTGTCTACCCCTCCCTTTAAGAATGTAAGCTCTCACGAGCAGGGCCCTCTTCCCTCATGTGCTTACTCTTTTCTTACTTTAATAATCTTCAGCTGCACCAAATCCATCAGTCTTCTGCCACCTGATACTTATTCCAGTGTCATCTGCTGATGTAGCTATGTTTATTTACCCTGTACTTGTCCTATATTGTCGTCAACTGTAAGTTGCTGTTTTCCTGTTTGATTATTTGTTTATGTACTCTGTAATTGGGCACTGCGGAACCCTTGTGGCGCCATATAAAGAAAGGATAATAATAATAATAAATAATATAATATTTAGCAGTACGGTACAGTAGGCCACTGCTCTACCTACCTCTGTGTCGTCAAGTATACTATCCATCCATACCTGTGGTGCATTTTAGAAAAAAACATGTCTCGGCAGAGCAATCTATAAATCCATCATTTTTCAGACAGCAACAGTGGGTATTGTAATAGTCACCCAATCCATCACTTTTATAGGGTTACATGCACCCACATGCTACAGACTGTCTCAATAATTTTACTGTCACGCTGTGTGTGTTTGTGTTTTTATTTGGGTATTTTTTGTTGTTGTAGAACTACAGGTACCAGCAAGCCCGTTATTTCCCCGCCTGCTGGTACTTGAGGTTCTCCAAGTACCAGCAAGCGGGGGAGGCTTGCTGGGCCTTGTAGTTCCACAACGAAAAAACAATATTCTTTTTTTACACACATGGCTATCAGCCCGGCACCCACCACCCAGGGGTGCTGGGGACAGCCTCGGGCTTCACCCCTGGCCCTTGGGTGCCTCGAGGGGAGGAACCTCTTGATTTAAGGGCCTACATAAAAGTGTCCCCCGGCTGTGGCATTATCTCTCTGGCTAGAGGAGCCCGGTGCTGGTTTTAAAAATATGGGGGACCCCTACATCTATTGTCCCACGTATTTTTGGAACCTGGACCGGTCTAAGAGCCCGGTGCTAGTTGTCTAAATACGGGGAACCCCTGTCCAATTTTTCCCCCAGTATTTAAATAACCAGGACCGGCTCAAAGAGCCCGAGGCTGGTTATACTAAGGAGGGGGGACCTCACGCATTTTTTTTAACCCATTCAGACCCTTCTCCTTTAAGTTAATGGAAGCCCTGGACAACAAAATTGCATTCATGTCCTCCTCCCTCACCCTTCCCAGTCCCAAACACTCATTTTTTTTTTCTTTAAAAATGTATAATATATAACGAGAACAATGAGCAGGCAGGCAGCGGGCATTGGCGGCATCGGACTGAGATAGAAATTAGTGGTGGAGGGCTGGGTCAGTTGATTGTGGGCGAGTTTGTAAGCCATTGGCGGTGGCAGCGGGTATCGGCTCAGAGGCAGTAGCGGGCATTGGCTAAGGGTCATCGGCAGGATTCGGCGGACATTATGGCTGTAGTGCCTCACTAGCCACTGACCTCACTGCACGCCACTGTGGGACAGATGTAACATGCAGAGAGAGGTAGATTTGGGAGGGGGAATGTCCTAGCATAACTGTTAATTGCAGTGTAATACTGTAATTCAGCTGTGCAGCATTTGTGGCTAAATGTCAAAGAAGCCAGTATTTACCCTGCATGCAAAACAATAAATGTATTTGAACATACCTCCCAACTATCCCAATTTTTGCAGGACAGTCACTTTTTTGGGGAATGTCCAGCTAACCCAAACAACCCCCCCCCTTCCCATGGGGAAGGGGGGGGGGGTGGAAGGCTCCCTGTAGCTTGTTGCTCTGCAAATATGCACATTGTGGGTAATTCAGACCTGATCGCTAGGGTGTGTTTTTTGCATCCCTGTAATCAGGTAGTTGCCGCCTACAGCGGAAGGGAAAATTTGCTGTGCAGGTGTGTGATCACATGTGCACAAGAGCTGCACAGCTCAGCACTTACTCAGCCATTGAGGTGACGTCACAAATCCTCCCACAAAACGCCGGGTCCCTCCAGTGTTTTTCCGGACACTCCCTAGAAACATTCAGTTGCCACCCACACAAACACCCTCTTCTTGTCAATCTTCTTGTGATCTCCGGACCGTCGCACTTACGCATTGTGGCGCATACGCATGTGCAGTGCAGACCAGATTGCCCGCTGGCTGAAAATAAATTGAAGCGATCTGGTCTGAATAAGCCTCAATGTCTATTCACGGGAGACAGAGGGGCTGGGGCATGGCCAGCAGCTCACAGAGCACCTATAATGACAAAAATGGGAGACATGGCTCATGATCGCGATATACCTGCGAAGGTACGCCCTCTACTGATTGACAGGCAGAGGCATTCGCATTTTCTGCGGGGCACCCGGAGAAAATGTAGGCACACGCACAGGATGGACCCTGCGTATATGCCCCCATCCTCTTCATAGTTTTTGCGGTTGGAACGCGTATTACGATCCAAACTGAATTAGGCCCTATGTCTTATATACACGAGCAGTGTGAAAACATCAATCGATGGGGGTAATTCCAAGATGATCGCAGCAGGAATTTTGTTAGCAGTTGGGCAAAACCATGTGTACTGCAGGGGAGGCAGATATAACATGTGCAGAAAGAGTTAGATTTGGGTGAGTTATTTTGTTATGTAAATACTGACTGCTTTATTTTTACACTGCAAATTAGATTGCAGATTGAACACACCACACCCAAATCTAACTCTCTCTGCACATGTTAAATCTGCCTTCCCTGCAGTGCACATAGGTGGTCATTCCGAGTTGTTCGCTCGGTAATTTTCTTCGCATCGCAGCGATTTTCCGCTTAATGCGCATGCGCAATGTTCACACTGCGACTGCGCCAAGTAAATTTGCTATGCAGTTAGGAATATTACTCACGTTTTTTTCATCGTTCTGGTGATCGTAATGTGATTGACAGGAAGTGGGTGTTTCTGGGCGGAAACAGGCCGCTTTAGGGGCGTGTGGGAAAAAATGCTACCGTTTCTGGGAAAAACGCGGGAGTGGCTGGAGAAACGGAGGAGTGTCTGGGCGAACGCTGGGTGTGTTTGTGACGTCAAACCAGGAACGACAAGCACTGAACTGATCGCACTGGCAGAGTAAGTCTCGAGCTACTCAGAAACTGCACAGAGATGTCTTATCGCAATATTGCAAATCTTTCGTTCGCAATTTTAAGATGCTAAGATTCACTCCCAGAAGGCGGCAGCTTAGCGTGTGCAATGCTGCTAAAAGCAGCTTGCGAGCGAACAACTCGGAATGAGGGCCATGGGGGGTAATTCTGAGTTGATCGCAGCAGGATTTTTGTTAGCAGTTGGGCAAAACCATGTGCACTGCATTTACGAACAGATGATTTTTTTATATAAATTTTAAAATGTTAGTAAATGTGTGTGTTTTTTTCAACCTGGAAGCCCAACATCGATTAAGATCGATCTTAAATAGACCCCTGGGTTTTAAGGATAACCATGGTTGAGTCCAATGGTTAATTCACATTGACCGAAGTTCTAATTAAGTCACCTGTGCTCAAGCATGATATCCTTAAAATCTGGATTGCAATGACAGCATTTTGGAACTATGCCTAAGGGTTTAATTTTTACATTTATCCACTGACAATAAATCTACCTACAATATCCCTGTAACTGTTATGATTACAGTATTTCACTAAATAATTTAATTTGCTGAACCTTCTGTAAAAAGAAATATTAAGCTGCTGTAATTCCCAGATGCAGCAAATTTGTTAGCTAGTGGGCAAAACCATGTGCACTGCAGGGATGGGGGGGGGGGGGGGGCAGATATAACATTTGCAGAGAGATTTAGGTGGGTTATATTGTTTGTGTGCAGGGTAAATACTGGCTGTTTTGCTTTTACACTGCAATTTAGATTTCAGTTTGAACACACCGCACCAAAATCTAACTCTCTCTGCACATATTATACACCCCCCCCCCCCCTGCAGTGTACATGGTTTTAGCTAATAAATTTGCTGCTGTGATCAGATCTGAGTTAAGCCCTATGTATTTGGCACTGGCAAAGGGTTAGAGGCCTTGCTGTAGAGCTCACACCTTTCTTATCATGCATTGTAATATTTCCTATGTCCTGATGTTGTGCTCTCTGCTCCATCCAAGTAAACAGCAATGTAGCATGGCTATCAAAGAGCGTGAAGATTGCAGATTTCCTGGGATTAATGCTAAGGAATGCTATTCCAGAGGCTGCTGCTTTAATTCAAGTGTCACTGGGGTTAAATGGTGTTTTTACCTTAAAAACACAGGTAGAGTATATAGTACAGTGGTAAAGTGGGAGCATGTAGTGCTATTGATTACAGATTTGATGGAGCTTAAACATGGATAAGGTCCATGGCTCTAAGAGTTTATCTTGTGTATCCTTTATTCTTAGTCATGGTCAGATAAGATTAGAAAATACCATTTAAGTGGAAATTTCCTGTTAGCTGTTTTTCAGTTTGCTCAACTGTCTGATTAACTGGTCCTAAAAAAGGACCAAAGGAGCTAAATTGCCCTGTGATCTAGCTAAATTGCCCCAGTTAAAAAAAAAAAAACTAAGCTGCTGTAATTCCTGGATGTTTCCTTACTGCATCAACAGGAAGTGACAAGAAACAATGTAATGTGGAACCGTACAGCAGAAGGGATTGCGGCTACCCCACAATAAGTGCAGCGGAATGTAAGAAGAGGAATTGTTGCTTTGACTGCAGCATTCCCGGGGTTAACTGGTGTTTCTTCAAGTCACAAGGTATGGAGCTGCTGTATAGTTACTCGCAAGTCAGTAGTTGTATGATGCTCACACCTGTTAAGCTGGATACACACAGAATGCCCTACACAGGGGGTGAAATGAGCGCCCCCCCCACCCCCCGTATGCTCAGCACACATCACGCTGTGCTGAGCGGGGGGAGAGATGTGTGCTGAGCAGTTCGCTCAGCACACATCTCTCCCCAAAATCGGGCCGTGAATACGGACCTTTAAACTGGATCCACACTTAGATTATCTGTCCAATTTTTTTTTCTAGTTGAAACAAAATTATGCTAATATGTGGCAGCAAATGACAATTGACCATTTGCTCACAAACACTGGAAAACATCCAAAAATTTATATAAATTGGTTAAATCCATTTCATTTAGCTAATTTATCCAAACTACCTTTATTGTATCTCTGTGGGTGAATGATGTGTGGGTCAGTGTTGAGGGTGGTGGAGGAGATGGGAAATAGGCACAGCAGGGTGTGGACAGTCAAATAGTGTGCTTAGAGGTTCAGAGTCATTGTATGAGACTCTGGCAACAGTGACTTGATGAGTCTGGTGTCCATAGGGTGGGACGCATTAACCTTTTTATGCTATTGAAATAGTTCTCCTCCTGACCGACGCAGTTCCTTGCTCCGAGGTTGGTGTATTGTCCTGTTGCAGCGCCTCTCCACTGTGGTCACAGTGAGCTGTGTGGCGTTGCTGGCGCATGCCAATCTCCCCCCAACCTCCCTCTTGCATTTCAGACCTACGTACGCATGATGGGATCTTGTATGATATGCGCGTGTGCTGTAGAGATGAAAGTGGGGGTGAGGAGGCAGATCGTGAGATGGGGAAACTTTGTGGACTGTTAGCGAAGGGGAGCACTGGGCAATCTGAGTTGCAAAGAGGGCAGCAGAAGAGGTTATTGCATGTGCACTGGTGACAGGTCCATCCTTGGTGGCCAGCCTCAGTGGTAAAGGGGTACATGAGCTAGTGTCCCTTGGCCAGCCATGTACCATGGCCACCTCCCTACCTCCTATATATTCTCCCTGATCTGTCACTTTGTTACGGTCTGCTGCTGGCACTGGTGTATCGTCCTGCAGTTGCCGTCTCCGCCCATTGCTGTGACTTCCCCCAGAGTTAGCCACACAGAGTGACAGATCTGGGAAAATATATAGGCGATCATTACTTTCACTTGCAGCCTACCTTATTTTTTGCAGCCTAGCATGCTCCTGACCCCTTCTCTCACTAATACTTATACAACATTCATGAACTCATCTTAAGGTTTCTTTATTATTCAGTCACACTGTCTTGGATCCAAACCATTTCCTGTGGCATTGCAGTCAAACAATTGAGCTATTTACCCTTGCATAGAAAGGTATAATCTAAGCTAGAGAATTCTATTTGGAGCTCACCTTGTACTTTGTGAAGAAATAATCAGCTTTGTGGCTGAGCAGATATATGGAGTGTGTGGCTTCACACTGCATTGATCTGCTGAGTTGCAATGCTAATAATTTTTTTTTTTGCAAAGTACCAATAGCTTCATTGTGAAGGTGGAAAGAAGGGTGTTACGGCATGGAATGTACAAACTGCGAGACCCTGCTGGTAGCGCCTTTGTCTATTTAGTAGGAAGGGCACGTAACAGCCGGGGGGCAATGGAGGAAGCCCCTTTAGGGCTGGAGCCCGGCGGCAACTGACTCCGTTGTCTCTGGCAGTTCCGCCCCTGGACTAGAGGAATGGTCAAGAACATGGCAACATTTAATGCCAAAAAATGCAAAATCATACACGTCTCAAAAATGCAAAGGCTAACTATAATATTAAGGGCATTATAATGGCAAGAGGAAAGCTATCTAAGTATTACTATTTCAGGTAAGCAATGTAACAAAGCAATAGGAAAGGCAAGTCAGATGCTTGTTTGCATAGGTTAAAGAACCAGTAGCAGAAAAAAGTAATACAGGTTGAGCATCCCATATCCAAATATTCAGAAATACGGAATATTCCGAAATACGGACTTTTTTGAGTGAGACTGAGATAGTGAAACCTTTGTGTTTTGATGGCTCAGTGTACACAAACTTTGTTTAATACTCAAAGTTATTAAAAATATTGTATTAAATGAACTTCAGACTGTGTGTATAAGGTGTATATGAAACATAAATGAATTCTGTGAATGTACACACACTTTGTTTAATGCACAAAGTTATAAAAAATATTGGCTAAAATGACCTTCAGGCTGTGTGTATAAGGTGTATATGAAACATAAATGCCTTCTGTGCTTAGATTTAGGTCCCATCACCATAATATCTCGTTATGGTATGCAATTATTCCAAAATACAGAAAAATCCGATATCCAAAATTCCTACAGCCGTACATTGCCGCTCTCATACATCCGCACACTGCCACTCTCATATATCCGCACACTGCCGCTCACATCTATACATACATAGCCTCCATACATCTACACATCCAATCCCCGCGCAAGGGAACACTGAAATCACTATCACTTTTCCCCGGGGTGTGACCACAGCCAGCCACTACTCCGGCCACCTTCTTGTGACACCAAAATGCATCTTACCTATCATCAGGGTGGTGCTGCTGCTGGGGGCAGGTTGCTGCCTCAGTCTCCTAGTTGGTGCTGCGATTGGAGGGGGTACTGCTTCCCTGTGCTGCCACTGTCTCCCGGATCATCGTGCCGCTGGCTGAATTGCAGCTTGACGCTACTGCTGCCGGGAGTAACAGCTTCCTGACTGTTGTTGCTGGTGGCTGCCTACTGCTCATTGCCGCCGGAACACTGACCGGCTCGGCAGTGATGCTGGCGGAGGAGTAGTGGCGGTGGGGTGGTGCCTGCTCCCTTCCCTCGAGCATGCCGTAGTGTAAAAAAATAAATAATAGAGAGCATACCAGGGTGAGAGTCTGTATGGATCACAGTGATTACACGGGGCACAGCATAAGGACACCTTGCTGTGAGGGGCTCTGCCCACACAGATTGCTGCACCCTCTCTGATGTCAGCCGCTGCCCTCTCGTTCTCTGGGCGGCCAGTTCCAGTGTGAGGTAGGAGAGGAAGAGAACACACAGGTGTTAGGCGCCGTGGTCCGCGATGTCCTCGCGGCCCGGCGCCTAGCAACTAGGGATGCCGAGCGTGCTAGCCGCCGGCTCCCTAGCAACGCTAGGACGCCGGGCGCGCTGAGCCGCCTGGACCCTAGCAACGGGGACGCCACGGACGGACTGCGCTCCCCTTGCAGGGTCAATCAAGTGAACTACACACACACACTTGTCTTCTGGTCGTGCAGCAAGGCAGCTGCACGGCATTGTGCTAATCAGGCTCTGAACTTCTGATTGAAGGACTCCCTGCTAAATACCTTCTCAGTGCTTCACACAGACGCCGGTAATAGCTTCCTGCATGCTGCTTTGGTTTGCTGACGTCTGTTCCAGTTCTGCTGTGTCCGGTCATTCCTGTCCTCAGAGTTCCTGAATCTTAGTGTTGTCATCTCTTCCCAAGGAGTCTTCCAGTCCTCATTTACCCGCAACAGTCGCTAGAGGATCTCGTGTGGTTTTCGTGAGTGGCGGCTCTGCCGCGTGCTGCGGCCTAGGCCGCTTTATTTTGTATTCTGTGTTGGTGCATTTGCGGAGGTTTACGCTCCCACACTCCTCTCCGGAACTCGCCGGTGCCGGGTAGAAGAGTGGACAAGTGGGTATTTTGGTTGTCCTTTTCCCTGGCGGTTTTCCGCATATACTCTAGTTTAAAGTTAGTTTTGAGCCCCTGGCTTTGTTGTTTAGTAGAGGGCCCCTTGTTATCACCCTGTCTCGGATTTCTCTTTGTCTCCCATTAAGACCTGAGGGGGCATCGGAGTTGGGCAGACGTAATCCGCCCTTCAAACGCGGCTGCCATGGGCCCAAGCAACCATAGTCTCGCAAGAGATTTCTGACAGCACGGGCGAGACAACGGAGATAGGGCGCCAGGGGCTATTCCCGTTCCCACTCCCTTTCCAAGCATTACGTTCCAGTACTCAGGTCCTTGCTATAAGATATCCCCAGACCAGAGTATTGGAATCATAACAGGAGAGCAGCCCTGATATATAACAGAGGTGGAAGTTCTATAGGCAGCAGAGACGGAGACCAGCCAGCCAGTCTCCCAGTGCCCTGATCACTACACGCCGCCAGCACAGCATTACAGGAGGGTCCTATAGTGCTGCCCTGAGCTAACAGGTGTGTGTACCAGTGTGCTGCGCCCTGGTGTCTCTGAGAGGGGTGAGGTCACCGTGCCGCTTTAGTATATGGCTTTTCCTTAGTACTGTAAGTTACAGCCCTGCACTAGTAGTGGCAACTCTGCCCTATGTGAACCTGTGAGGTTATTTTCCTATTTACAGAATAACCGGGGAGAAGGCGGCCATATTGCGGCTCTCAAGAGAAGGCACTCTAGTACACCCCCTGCTGGCGGCCACTGCGCAGGCGCAACAAATTGAAATGCCCGATCTCTATAATGGGGCATATTTCTCTTAATTAAAAAAAACCTGTAACTTTCTGAAAAACCACAACCCCAAAAGGCACTTCACAGGGACATGCTCTATCTAATAAAACAAACCCCAAGTCATATATATATATATATATATATATATATATATATATATATATATATAAATAAGATTTTACTCACCGGTAAATCTATTTCTCGTAGTCCGTAGTGGATGCTGGGACTCCGTAAGGACCATGGGGAATAGCGGCTCCGCAGGGAGACTTGGCACAACTAAAGAGAGCTTTAGGACTACCTGGTGTGCACTGGCTCCTCCCCCTATGACCCTCCTCCAGACCTCAGTTAGGATACTGTGCCCGGAAGAGCTGACACTAAGGAAGGATTTTGAATCCCGGGTAAGACTCATACCAGCCACACCAATCACACCGTACAACTCGTGATATTATACCCAGTTAACAGTATGACAACAACGGAGCCTCTGCACAGATGGCTCTCAACAATAACCCTTTTGTTAACAATAACTATGTACAAGTACTTGGGATGGGCGCCCAGCATCCACTACGGACTACGAGAAATAGATTTACCGGTGAGTAAAATCTTATTTTCTCTGACGTCCTTAGTGGATGCTGGGACTCCGTAAGGACCATGGGGATTATATCAAAGCTCCCAAACGGGAGGGAGAGTGCGGATGACTCTGCAGCACCGAATGAGCGAACTCCAGGTCCTCCTCAGCCAGGGTGTCAAACTTGTAAAATCTTGCAAATGTGTTTGACCCCGACCAAGTAGCAGCTCGGCAAAGTTGTAAAGCAGAGACCCCTCGGGCAGCCGCCCCAAGAAGAGCCCACCTTCCTCGTGGAATGGGCTTTTACTGATCTAGAATGCGGCAGTCCCGCCGCAGAATGACAGTCCTGTACCACAAATCTGAGGTACTCCTGGTGAGGAGAGTAAATGGGGACATGCAGGTAAGCATCCTTGATGTCCAGTGATACCATGTAATCCCCTTCCTCCAGGCTTGAGATAACCGCCCTGAGCGATTCCATCTTGAACTTGAACCGTTTTATATACGTGTTCAAAGATTTTAAATTTAAAATGGGTCTCACCGAACCGTCCGGTTTCGGTACCACAAACATTGTGGAATAGTAACCCCTTCCTTGTTGAAGGAGGGGTACCTTGACTATCACCTGCTGCAAATACAGCTTGTGAATTTGCCTCTATCACAGCCTCCCTGTCCAAGGGAGATGTTGGCAAGGCAGATTTTAGGAAACGGCGAGGGGGAGACGTCTCGAATTCCAGCTTGAATCCCTGAGACACTACTTGTAGAATCCAGGGATCCACCTGTGAGCAAGCCCACTGATTGCTGAAGCACTTGAGACGGGCCCCCACCGCACCTGGCTCCACCAGTGGAGCCCCAGCGTCATGCTGTGGACTTAGCGGAAGCGGGGGAGGACTTTTGTTCCTGGGAACTGGCTGTATATATATATATATATATATATATATATATGCACACACACTCATGTATATACATGTATACACAAATACACGTATGTACATGTTTATGTATGTATAATACACTGATAGAGTACATTATATTTATGAATTAATTGCTTCCCGATTCTGCAGCAGCATCATCAGCACCATCAGTGTTACTCACAGTCACTTCACACTGACTGCTGCACAACACATCACTTAATTTCCGGGCCGCCCGCCACCTGGTGAAGAGACATGGGAGATGAAGGACCAGCAGTGCCACGTTGAGCGGAAGTATTGTGAATTAGTTACCCACACACTCCTTGTGACACCTGCTCCCCGTCTGCCCTCCCACCCGCCGCCTGCCATCCGGAACCCGCACTGACAAGTAAGTCTCAGCAGAATGTGTCTGCCGGCGGCTCCCAGTCCCCCCTAGAAGAACACTGCCAGTGGTGTGGCAGCCGCGGCACACTAGGACTGAGAGACCGCAGCGGGAGGAAAGCACGGGTGGGCGGGAGCAGGGCCGGCTCCAGGCCTACTAGCACCCTGAGCGAGAAAATGTAAAAGCGCCCCCCCCCCCCCCATGCGCGCGCCGAAGGCGCGCGCGCTCCCGGAAAAGTGGGTGTGGCCTCTGGAAAAGTGAGCGTGGACTCGTAACTTCATATCATCAAACTGTAAAAATATTTTCACACAATTAGCAGCCTTACACATAGCCACAGTAGTGTTCCTTACACACAATGTCTCCAGTATAGTGCCAGATACACATAATGTGCAGTGCCAGATAGACATGACATGCCTCCCAGCAGTGCCAGATAGACATGACATGCCTCCCAGCAGTGCCAGCTACACATGACATGCCCCGCAGCAGTGCCAGCTACACATGACATGCCCCGCAGCAGTGCCAGCTACACATGACATGCCCCCCAGCAGTGCCAGCTACACAGGATAGTGTTCACTTTTTAGGGCATGGTGCTGATCACAGGGAGGGCACATTTTTAAGTTAGGAGGGCAAAATGATGTACATACTGCTTGTTGTTCCCACACCTATATGTCAAAGCATGGACAGTGCGCGCCGAAGGCGCGCAGCAAAAATTAATGGGAGTTACTTCGTGGGGAAGGTACGTGGCCACATAATAGTGGCAATTTGCATTACACCACACAGTAGTGCAGCTAATACACACTGCACCAGGTAGAACCTCCTATACACTTTGCGCCAGGCACAGCACTGAGACACATTGCCTAGCCACAGACGCCTAGCGGGAACACTACATGACATGCCCCCCAGCAGTGCCAGCTACACGTGACATGCCCCCCAGCAGTGCCAGCTACATAAATGGCCACACAGTGCCAGATATGCACCCACAGTTCAGATACATAAATGCCCCCAAAGTGCCAGATACATAAGTGCCTCCACAGTGCAGATATGCCCCCCACAGTGCCAGATACATGATGCCCCCGCAGTGCCAGATACATAAGTGCCCACACAGTGCCAGATATAAAAATGCCCACACAGTGCCAGATATGTCCCCACTGTGCCATATATAAAAATGCCCGCACAGTGCCAGATATGCCACCACAGGGCCAGATACATAAATCCCCCCAGTGCCAGATACATAAATGCCCACATATTGCCAGATGCATAAGTGCCCACACAGTGCCAGATGCATTATTGCCCCCCACAGTGTCAGATACATTAATGCCCCCAGTGCCAGATATGCCCCCACAGTGCCATATACATAATGCCCCCACAGTGCAGATATGCCCCCACAGTGCCAGAAACATAATGCCCCCACAGTGCAGCTATGCCCCCACAGTGCCAGATATATAATGCCCCCACAGTGCAGATATGCCCCCACAGTGCCAGATATATAATGCCCCCACAGTGCAGATATGCCCCCACAGTGCCAGATACATAATGCCCCCACAGTGCAGATATGCCCCCACAGTGCCAGAAACATAATGCCCCCACAGTGCAGCTATGCCCCCACAGTGCCAGATATATAATGCCCCCACAGTGCAGATATGCCCCCACAGTGCCAGATACATAATGCCCCCACAGTGCAGATATGCCCCCACAGTGCAAGAAACATAATGCCCCCACAGTGCCAGATATATAATGCCCCCACAGTGCAGATATGCCCCCACAGTGCCAGATATATAATGCCCCCACAGTGCAGATATGCCCCCACAGTGCCAGATATATAATGCCCCCACAGTGCAGATATGCCCCCACAGTGCAAGAAACAATGCCCCCACAGTGCAGCTATGCCCCCACAGTGCCAGATATATAATGCCCCCACAGTGCAGATATGCCCCCACAGTGCCAGATATATAATGCCCCCACAGTGCAGATATGCCCCCACAGTGCAAGAATCAATGCCCCCACAGTGCAGCTATGCCCCCACAGTGCCAGATATATAATGCCCCCACAGTGCAGATATGCCCCCACAGTGCCAGATATATAATGCCCCCACAGTGCAGATATGCCCCCACAGTGCCAGATATATAATGCCCCCACAGTGCAGATATGCCCCCACAGTGCCAGATATATAATGCCCCCACAGTGCAGATATGCCCCCACAGTGCCAGATACATAATGCCCCCACAGTGCAGATATGCCCCCACAGTGCCAGAAACATAATGCCCCCACAGTGCAGCTATGCCCCCACAGTGCCAGATATATAATGCCCCCACAGTGCAGATATGCCCCCACAGTGCCAGATACATAATGCCCCCACAGTGCAGATATGCCCCCACAGTGCAAGAAACATAATGCCCCCACAGTGCCAGATATATAATGCCCCCACAGTGCAGATATGCCCCCACAGTGCCAGATATATAATGCCCCCACAGTGCAGATATGCCCCCACAGTGCCAGATATATAATGCCCCCACAGTGCAGATATGCCCCCACAGTGCAAGAAACAATGCCCCCACAGTGCAGCTATGCCCCCACAGTGCCAGATATATAATGCCCCCACAGTGCAGATATGCCCCCACAGTGCCAGATATATAATGCCCCCACAGTGCAGATATGCCCCCACAGTGCAAGAATCAATGCCCCCACAGTGCAGCTATGCCCCCACAGTGCCAGATATATAATGCCCCCACAGTGCAGATATGCCCCCACAGTGCCAGATATATAATGCCCCCACAGTGCAGATATGCCCCCACAGTGCCAGATATATAATGCCCCCACAGTGCAGATATGCCCCCACATGAATAAACATAATGCCCCCACAGTGCCAGATATATAATGCCCCCACAGTGCAGATTTTAACTTACATGGCATTGTCACTGCGGACTGCGGTGCTGGGAGCCGGGAGGGGGAGTACTGCTGTGGGCCCAGGCAGGCAGGCGGGCGGGCGGCTGGACGGATGAACGATTCCGTCTGCGCTGCGCGGCGCCGGCGTCTAACGTCAGACGCCGGCGCCGCACAGCGCGCTGCGCGCACACACACACAGTTTGAAGGCTGGCTCCAGGCAGGAATATGGCGGCCGCAGCGTGCGGCGCCCTAAAAGAGTGGCGCCCCGCGCGGCCGCTCCAGTCGAACATGCCTGGAGCCGGCCCTGGGCGGGAGGAGAGCATAGGCGGACATCACCACGTCACATTGCAAGGTGACACCAGTCCCCCCAGTGAGGCCGCTGACGAATGCACTCAGCATTGTATTAGCAGCAGGCAGAGGGGGGGCGGGCGCAGCGGTGGTGGGAGGTACGGAAATGAGCTACAGGCTAGGCTCCACCGATCACACACTCAGCGATCACTGTGCCACAGCAAGCGTGGCGTGCAGCGGTGCTGGACATTAGGGAGTGCCTGTGCGCACCAGGCACCCCCTGTACGCACGCCTATGCGCTACCACCCCCCATATGCCACACTACATCACTATGCTATAGCCCTCCCATATGCTGCACTTCATAGTTACACTATACCCCCCATACAACATACTACATCACCACACTACACTACTCACAATAAAATTAAAACATCCCAGTTCCTCATTCTTAATGAGCTCACGTGAGTTCTCTCCCCAACAGAGCTCCAGACCAAGTAACAATGAAGACACCAGCAGCGTGTAGGGGGCAGGCCTGGTCCACTTGTCAGGAGAGAGCAGTCACTGGAGGGTAAGAAGGGGGCGGGGCCTAGTCCTACAGACGGGAGAGAGCACAGACAGGAGAGAGCAAGGTACAGGGGTAGAAGGGGACGGCTGATGTGAAGAAGGGGGCGGGGCCTATTCTTGCATCCTTTCAAAATTCGACTTTTTAAAATTCGACATTTGACAAATTCGACTTTTCTGCAATGGTACAAATGCGGCAATTCAACAAAAGTATATTCAATTGAAGTTTGTAAATTCGACAACAGTGCTTTTAAACAGTAAATTCGTCATTTTCAATCCGCCACACTTTGCAGGCGGAATCTAATAAAAAATAATATTTTTTTGGGGTAATAGCATATCTATTTATATTAGAAGGGATTAGGTACTTGGTTTGTCTTTTTTGGAGGCACAAGTATTATTTATATATTTTTTTAAAGATTATTATTATTATTTTTTTTTTTAAATGGAATGTGAAAAACCCGGAAAAGAAAAATTGCGTGGGGTCCCCCCTCCAAAGCATAACCAGCCTCGGGCTCTTCGAGCCGGTCCTGGTTCTAAAAATCCGGGGGAAAAACGGACAGGGGATCCCCCGTATTTTTAAAACCAGCTCCGGGCTCTGCGCCTGGTGCTGGTGCAAAAAATACGGGGGACAAAAAGAGTAGGGTCCCCCATTATTTTTACACCAGCATCGGGCTCCACTAGCTGGACAGATAATGCCACAGCCGGGGGTCACTTTTATACAGTGCCCTGCGGCCGTGGCATTAAATATCCAACTAGTCACCCCTGGCCGGGGTACCCTGGGGGAGTGGGGACCCCTTCAATCAAGGGGTCCCCCCCCCCAGCCACCCAAGGGCCAGGGGTGAAGCCCGAGGCTGTCCCCCCCATCCAAGGGCTGCGGATGGGAGGCTGATAGCCTTGAGAAAATTGAAAGAATATTGTTTTTTCCAGTAGTACTACAAGTCCCAGCAAGCCTCCCCCGCAATCTGGTACTTTGAGAACCACAAGTACCAGCATGCGGGAGAAAAACGGGCCCGCTGGTACCTGTAGTTCTACTGGGAAAAAAATACCCAAATAAAAACAGGACACAGACACCGTGAAAGTATAACTTTATTTCACACCTGCCGACACACAAATACTTACCTATGTTGACACGAAGCAGTCGGTCCTCTTCTCCAAGTAGAATCCACGGGTACCTGAAAATAAAAGATAATTATACTCACCTGATCCAGGTTCCAGATTAAATCCACGTACTTGGCAAAACAACAAACCGAACACCCGGACCAGACGGACTGAAAGGGGTCCCATGTTTACACATGGGACCCCTTTCCACGAATGCAGACATCCGAATCTCGCGGGAATCCGACAGCGGGATGATGACGTTCGGGCGCGCTCGGGCTAGCCGAGCAAGGCGGGAAGGTTCGAACCTGCCTCGGACCCATGTAAAATGGGTGAAGTTCGGGGGGTCCGGATTCCGACGAACCGAACCCACTCATCACTAGTATGTACGTGTGTGTCAGGTGCCGTGCGCGTACGTACGTACGTACGTACGTACGTACGTACGTACGTACGTGTGTGTCAGGTGTCGTGCGTGTACGTGTGTGTGTGTGTCAGGTGGCGCGTACCTACATGTGTGTATGTCAGGTGCTGTGCATGTGTGTACGTACACGCGTGTATGTGTCAGGTGCCGCGCGTGTACGTGTGTGTGTGTGTGTGCCAGTGTGCCAGGAGCCACGCGTGTACATGCGTGAGGGTGTCAGGAGCCGCGCGTATACGTACATACGTGTAAGTTTCAGGTGCCGCGCGTATACATACGTGTGTGTGTCAGGAGCCGAGCGTGTACGTACATGTGTGTGTGTCAGGAGCAATGCGCGTGTGTGTCAGGAGCCACACGTGTGCATACGTGTGTGTGTCAGGTGCCACACATGTACGTACGTACGTACGTACGTACGTGTGTGTGTGTGTGTGTGTGTGTGTGTCAGGTGCCGCGCGTGTACGTGTGTGTGTCAAGTGCCGCGTGTGTACGTACGTATGTGTGTGCCTGGAGCCGCGCGTGTACATACATGTGTGTGTGTGTGTCTCAGGTGCTGTACGTGTATGTGTGTGTCTCAGGTGCTGCACGTGTATATGTGTGTATTTCAGGTGCTGCATTTGTATGCGTCAGCTGCCACGTGGGTGTCAGGTGTTGAGCGTGTATGTGTTTGTGTCAGCTGTCGCATCTGTATGTGTGTGACTGTCAGGTGCTGCGCGTGTATGTGTGTGTCAGGTGCTGTTCATGTATGTGGGAGTGGCAGGTGCTGCATGTGTATATATGTGTGAGTGGCAGGTGCTGCGTGTGTATACGAGTGTGTGTGAGGTGCTGCGAGTGTATGTGTGTGTTAGGTGCTCTGAGTGTATATGATTGTGTGTCAGGTGCTGTGCGTGTGTGCGTTAAATGCCACATGTATATATGTGTGTCAGGTGCTGTGTGTGTGTGTGTGTGTCAGGTGCTGCATGTTTGTATGTGTGTGTGTGTGTGTCAGGTGCTGCATGTCTGTATGTGTGTGTGTGTCAGGCGCTGCATGTCTCTCTGTGTGTGTGTGTGTGTGTGTGTGTGTGTGTCAGGTGCTGCATGTCTGTATATGTGTGTGGGTGTGTCAGGTGATGCATGTCTGTGTGTGTGGGTGTGTCAGGTGATGCATGTGTGTGTGTGTGGGTGTGTCAAGTGCTGCATGTCTGTGGGTGTGTGTGTGTGTGTCAGGTGCTGCATGTCTGCGTGTGTGTGTCAGGCGCTGTATGTCTGCGTATGTGTGTCAGGCGCTGCATATCTGTGTCAGGTGCTGTGTGTGTGTGTGTGTGTGTGCGTGTCTGTCAGGTGCTGCGTGTCTGCGTGTGTGTCAGGTGCTGCGTGTCTGCGTGTGTGTCAGGCGCTGCGTGTCTGCGTGTGTGTCAGGCGCTGCGTGTCTGCGTGTGTGTCAGGCGCTGCGTGTCTGCGTGTGTGTCAGGCGCTGCGTGTCTGCGTGTGTGTCAGGCGCTGCGTGTCTGCGTGTGTGTCAGGCGCTGCGTGTGTGTCAGGCGCTGCGTGCGTGTCAGGCGCTGCGTGCGTGTCAGGCGCTGCGTGTCTGCGTGTGTGTCAGGCGCTGCGTGTCTGCGTGTGTGTCAGGCGCTGCGTGTGTGTCAGGCGCTGCGTGTCTGCGTGTGTGTCAGGCGCTGCGTGTGTGTCAGGCGCTGCGTGTGTGTCAGGCGCTGCGTGTGTGTCAGGCGCTGCGTGTCTGCGTGTGTGTCAGGCGCTGCGTGTCTGCGTGTGTGTCAGGCGCTGCGTGTCTGTGTGTCAGGTGCTGCGTGTGTGTGTCAGGTGCTGCGTGTGTGTGTGTCAGATGCTGCGTGTCTGCGTGTGTGTCAGGTGCTGCGTGTGAGCATGTCAGGTGCTGCGTGTGTCAGGAGCATGTGAGTGTCAGGTGCGTGTGTGTGTCAGGCGCTGCGTGTGTCAGGCGCTGCGTGTGCGTGTGTCAGGCGCTGCCTGTGCGTCAGGCGCTGCGTGTCTGTGTGTGTCAGGCGCTGCGTGTCTGTGTGTGTCAGCGCTGCGTGTGTGTCAGGCGCTGCCTGTGCGTGTGTGCCAGGCGCTGCCTGTGCGTGTGTGCCAGGCGCTGCCTGTGCGTGTGTGCCAGGCGCCGCGTGTCTGTCAGGCGCCGCGTGTGCGTCAGGCGCCGCGTGTGCGTCAGGCGCCGCGTGTCTATGTGCGTCAGGCGCCGCGTGTGAGTGTGTGCGTGTGTGTCAGGTCCGTGTGAGTGTCAGGTGCTGCGTCTGTGTGTGCGTGTGTCAGGTGCTGCGTGTGTGTCAGGTGCTGCGTGTGAGTGTGTGCGCGTGTGTCAGGTCCGTGTGAGTGTCAGGTGCTGTGTGTGTGTGTGTCAGGTGCTGTGTGTGTGCGTGTGTGTCAGGTGCTGTGTGTGTGTGTGTGTCAGGTGCTGTGTGTGTGCGTGTGTGTCAGGCGCTGCATATGCGTATGCGTGTCAGGCGTTGCATGTCTGTGTGTGTCAGGCGCTGCGTGTCTGGGGGGGGGTGGCTGGACACACAGCAGAGAGGGGGGGGGGTGGCTGGACACACAGCAGAGAGGGGAGGGTGACCGGACACACGGCAGGGAGGGGAGGGGGTAGGGGGTGGCCGAACACAGCGGGAAGAGGGGGGAGTTGCCGAACACACAGCAGGGGAGGGTAGGGGATGGTGGCCAGACAAACAGCAGGGGAGGGGAGGGGGGGGGAGGGTAGGCCGGACACACAGCAGGTGAGGGGGGGGGGTGGCCGGACACACAGCAGGGAGGAGGGGTAGGCAGGACACACAGCAGGGGAGGGGAGGGTGGCCGGACAAACAGCAGGGAGGGGGGGGGTAGGCCGGACACACAGCAGGGGAGGGGGGGTGGCTGGACACACAGCAGGTGAGGGGGGTGCTGGACACACAGCAGGTGAGGGGGGGGGGGCTGGACACACAGCAAGTGAGGGGGGGGGCTGGACACACAGCAGGTGAGGGGGGGGGCTGGACACACAGCAGGTGAGGGGGGGGGCTGGACACACAGTAGGTGAGGGGGGGGGCTGGACACACAGCAGGTGAGGGGGGGGGGCTGGACACACAGCAGGTGAGGGGGGGGCTGGACACACAGCAGGTGAGGGGGGGGGGGGCTGGACACGCAGCAGGTGAGGGGGGGGGGCTGGACACGCAGCAGGGGAGGGGGGGGGTATGCCGGACACACAGCAGGGGAGGGGAGGGTGGCCGGACACACAGCAGGGGAGGGGAGGGTGGCCGGACACACAGCAGGGGAGGGGAGGGTGGCCGGACAAACAGCAGAGAGGGGGGGGGGGTAGGCCGGACACACAGCAGGGGAGGAGGGGGGGGCTGGACACACAGCAGGTGAGGGGGGGGGGCTGGACACACAGCAGGTGAGGGGGGGGTAGGCCGGACACACAGCAGGGAGGGGAGGGGGGGGGGGTAGGCCGCCGGACACACAGCAGGGGAGGGGAGGGTGGCCGGACAAACAGCAGGGGAGGGGGGGGTAGGCCGGACACACAGCAGGTGAGGGGGGGGCGGTGGCTGGACACACAGCAGGTGAGGGGGGGGGGGTCTGGACACACAGCAGGGAGGGGGGGGGTAGGCCGGACAAACAGCAGGGAGTGGGGGGGGGTAGGCCGGACACACAGCAGGGAGGGGGGGGGGGTAGGCCGGACACACAGCAGGTGAGGGGGGGTGGGGTGGCTGGACACACAGCAGGGAGGGGGGGGGTGGGCCGGACACACAGCAGGTGAGGGGGGGGGGGGTGGACACACAGCAGGTGAGGGGGGGGGCTGGACACACAGCAGGTGAGGGGGGGGTAGGCCGGACACACAGCAGGTGAGGGGGGGGTGGCTGGACACACAGCAGGGAGGGAAGGGGGTAGGGGGGTTGCCTTATTATAATAACCGTGTGGGGGAGGAGTCTGCGGCAGTGGGTGAATGAGATGTGGGGGCAGGCTGCTAAGGGTGCAGGGGAGGAGGGGAAGGGAGCCGGATGGATCTGAATGTGAGCCGCACGTAAGGGACCATACTGATCCTCCCCACCTCAGCCCGCTGGTGCTGCTGCTGCTGCCTGACTTCTTCCGTGCAGCACAGCTGTCTTCTCCGGCTGCCGCTCCCGCACCCGCTTCAGGTGTGGGGGTACCACACCGCTCAGTAGGCAAGCGCTGTCAGTCAGGAGTCAGCGCTGCACCGGATGTCTCTTCTGGATGTCCTCTGACTTTCTCCTGCGGCGCAACTCCAGCTATTCCTCCCGCTGCGGCTCCCACTTCGGGTAAGGGGACCATATTGCTCAGTAGTGAGCACTTTCGGTAAGCCTGCGGCTGCTATGCCGCTACCCCTCTCCTCCACAGTCCTAATGGGTCGCTGCAGTCTGTAAGGGACCGCAGGTGTACACACCCAGGAACCGCTGGCTCTCCTCCCGCCGCCAGCAGCTACTTTTATAACCTCAGCCTGCACGAGACCCCTTCCCTCACTCACTCTCGCTCTCCTGGCGGCCACTGCGCCGCAACAAATTGAAAAGCCCTATCTCTATAATGGGGCATATTTCTCTTAATTAAAAAAACCCTATAACTTTCTGAAAAACCACAACCCCAAAAGGCACTACACTGGGGCATACTCTATCTAGTAAAACAAACCCCAAGTCTTAATTCGTCCTCTATCCGGAGTTATGCCTTCCCAAAAAATATCTAATTCACTCTATAGGAAAACGGTGTCAAAAAGCCACAAAGGAAGTCACAGAAAAAAACTGACAGTTGGAACTTTAGGTTACTCCCAATTCCTCATTTTTTATTATTTTGCATGCAGCACCGGGTAACGATTCTACACGCCCATGCCAAATTTCAGCTCAGTACGTCCAATCAGTTTTGAGGTGTAGCCCCTCAAACACCATGCCCCCATCTCAGAAGTTCCCTATGGGAGAATTCCGTTTGTTCGATTCAGCCTTAATATAAGGGCACGACCGTGCCCTTATAATATATATCTATCTATCTATCTATCTATCTATCTATCTATCGTATGTGTGTGTATATATACATCTATACATACATGCGCTAACACCTGGACATACACTGATGTACCCACACCTAATATCCATTAGAGATGAGCGGGTTCGGTTTCTTTGAATCCGAACCCGCACGAACTTCACTTTTTTTTTCACGGGTCCGAGCGACTCGGATCTTCCCGCCTTGCTCGGTTAACCCGAGCGCGCCCGAACGTCATCATGACGCTGTCGGATTCTCGCGAGACTCGGATTCTATATAAGGAGCCGCGCGTCGCCGCCATTTTCACACGTGCATTGAGATTGATAGGGAGAGGACGTGGCTGGCGTCCTCTCCATTAGAATAGATTAGAAGAGAGAGAGAGAGATTGTGCAGACAGAGTTTACCACAGTGACCAGTGCAGTTGTTGTTAAGTTAACTTTTATTTAATATATCCGTTCTCTGCTATATCCGTTCTCTGCCTGAAAAAAACGATACACAGCAGTCACACAGTGTGACTCAGTCTGTGTGCACTCAGCTCAGCCCAGTGTGCTGCACATCAATGTATAAAAGCTTATAATAATTGTGGGGGAGACTGGGGAGCACTGCAGGTTGTTATAGCAGGAGCCAGGAGTACATAATATTATATTAATTTAAAATTAAACAGTGCACACTTTTGCTGCAGGAGTGCCACTGCCAGTGTGACTAGTGGTGACCAGTGCCTGACCACCAGTATAGTAGTATATTGTTGTATACTATCTCTTTATCAACCAGTCTATATTAGCAGCAGACACAGTACAGTGCGAGTTCACGGCTGTGGCTACCTCTGTGTCGGCAGTCGGCACTCGGCAGGCAGTCCGTCCATCCATAATTGTATAATTATATACCACCTAACCGTGGTATTTTTTTTTCTTTCTTTATACCGTCGTCATAGTCATACTAGTTGTTACGAGTATACTACTATCTCTTTATCAACCAGTGTACAGTGCGGTAGTTCGCGGCTGTGGCTACCTCTGTGTCGGCAGTCGGCAGGCAGTCCGTCCATCCATAATTGTATTATTATAATATATACCACCTAACCGTGGTTTTTTTTTCATTCTTTATACCGTCATAGTGTCATACTAGTTGTTACGAGTATACTACTATCTCTTTATCAACCAGTGTACAGTGCGGTAGTTCACGGCTGTGGCTACCTCTGTGTCGGCAGTCGGCAGGCAGTCCGTCCATCCATAATTGTATTATAATATATACCACCTAACCGTGGTTTTTTTTTCATTCTTTATACCGTCATAGTGTCATACTAGTTGTTACGAGTATACTACTATCTCTTTATCAACCAGTGTACAGTGCGGTAGTTCACGGCTGTGGCTACCTCTGTGTCGGCAGTCGGCAGGCAGTCCGTCCATCCATAATTGTATTATAATATATACCACATAACCGTGGTTTTTTTTTTCATTCTTTATACCGTCATAGTCAGTCATACTAGTTGTTACGAGTATACTACTATCTCTTTATCAACCAGTGTACAGTGCGGTAGTTCACGGCTGTGGCTACCTCTGTGTCGGCACTCGGCAGGCAGTCCGTCCATCCATAATTGTATTATAATATATACCACCTAACCGTGGTTTTTTTTTCATTCTTTATACCGTCATAGTGTCATACTAGTTGTTACGAGTATACTACTATCTCTTTATCAACCAGTGTACAGTGCGGTAGTTCACGGCTGTGGCTACCTCTGTGTCGGCAGTCGGCAGGCAGTCCGTCCATCCATAATTGTATTATAATATATACCACCTAACCGTGGTTTTTTTTTCATTCTTTATACCGTCATAGTCAGTCATACTAGTTGTTACGAGTATACTACTATCTCTTTATCAACCAGTGTACAGTGCGGTAGTTCACGGCTGTGGCTACCTCTGTGTCGGCACTCGGCAGGCAGTCCGTCCATCCATAATTGTATTATAATATATACCACCTAACCGTGGTTTTTTTTTCATTCTTTATACCGTCATAGTGTCATACTAGTTGTTACGAGTATACTACTATCTCTTTATCAACCAGTGTACAGTGCGGTAGTTCACGGCTGTGGCTACCTCTGTGTCGGCAGTCGGCAGGCAGTCCGTCCATCCATAATTGTATTATAATATATACCACCTAACCGTGGTTTTTTTTTCATTCTTTATACCGTCATAGTGTCATACTAGTTGTTACGAGTATACTACTATCTCTTTATCAACCAGTGTACAGTGCGGTAGTTCACGGCTGTGGCTACCTCTGTGTCGGCAGTCGGCAGGCAGTGCGTCCATCCATAATTGTATTATAATATATACCACCTAACCGTGGTTTTTTTTTCATTCTTTATACCGTCATAGTCAGTCATACTAGTTGTTACGAGTATACTACTATCTCTTTATCAACCAGTGTACAGTGCGGTAGTTCACGGCTGTGGCTACCTCTGTGTCGGAACTCGGCAGGCAGTCCGTCCATCCATAATTGTATTACAATATATACCACCTAACCGTGGTTTTTTTTTCATTCTTTATACCGTCATAGTCAGTCATACTAGTTGTTACGAGTATACTACTATCTCTTTATCAACCAGTGTACAGTGCGGTAGTTCACGGCTGTGGCTACCTCTGTGTCGGAACTCGGCAGGCAGTCCGTCCATCCATAATTGTATTATTATAATATATACCACCTAACCGTGGTTTTTTTTTCATTCTTTATACCGTCATAGTGTCATACTAGTTGTTACGAGTATACTACTATCTCTTTATCAACCAGTGTACAGTGCGGTAGTTCACGGCTGTGGCTACCTCTGTGTCGGCACTCGGCAGGCAGTCCGTCCATCCATAATTGTATTACAATATATACCACCTAACCGTGGTTTTTTTATACCACCTAACCGTGGCAGTCCGTCCATAATTGTATACTAGTATCCAATCCATCCATCTCCATTGTTTACCTGAGGTGCCTTTTAGTTCTGCCTATAAAATATGGAGAACAAAAAAGTTGAGGTTCCAAAATTAGGGAAAGATCAAGATCCACTTCCACCTCGTGCTGAAGCTGCTGCCACTAGTCATGGCCGAGACGATGAAATGCCAGCAACGTCGTCTGCCAAGGCCGATGCCCAATGTCATAGTACAGAGCATGTCAAATCCAAAACACCAAATATCAGAAAAAAAAAGGACTCCAAAACCTAAAATAAAATTGTCGGAGGAGAAGCGTAAACTTGCCAATATGCCATTTACCACACGGAGTGGCAAGGAACGGCTGAGGCCCTGGCCTATGTTCATGGCTAGTGGTTCAGCTTCACATGAGGATGGAAGCACTCAGCCTCTCGCTAGAAAACTGAAAAGACTCAAGCTGGCAAAAGCACCGCAAAGAACTGTGCGTTCTTTGAAATCCCAAATCCACAAGGAGAGTCCAATCGTGTCGTTTGCGATGCCTGACCTTCCCAACACTGGACGTGAAGAGCATGCGCCTTCCACTATTTGCATGCCCCCTGCAAGTGCTGGAAGGAGCACCCGCAGTCCAGTTCCTGATAGTCAGATTGAAGATGTCAGTGTTGAAGTACACCAGGATGAGGAGGATATGGGTGTTGCTGGCGCTGGGGAGGAAATTGACCAGAAGGATTCTGATGGTGAGGTGGTTTGTTTAAGTCAGGCACCCGGGGAGACACCTGTTGTCCGTGGGAGGAATATGGCCGTTGACATGCCAGGTGAAAATACCAAAAAAATCAGCTCTTCGGTGTGGAGGTATTTCACCAGAAATGCGGACAACAGGTGTCAAGCCGTGTGTTCCCTTTGTCAAGCTGTAATAAGTAGGGGTAAGGACGTTAACCACCTCGGAACATCCTCCCTTATACGTCACCTGCAGCGCATTCATAATAAGTCAGTGACAAGTTCAAAAACTTTGGGTGACAGCGGAAGCAGTCCACTGACCAGTAAATCCCTTCCTCTTGTAACCAAGCTCACGCAAACCACCCCACCAACTCCCTCAGTGTCAATTTCCTCCTTCCCCAGGAATGCCAATAGTCCTGCAGGCCATGTCACTGGCAAGTCTGACGAGTCCTCTCCTGCCTGGGATTCCTCCGATGCATCCTTGCGTGTAACGCCTACTGCTGCTGGCGCTGCTGTTGTTGCCGCTGGGAGTCGATGGTCATCCCAGAGGGGAAGTCGTAAGCCCACTTGTACTACTTCCAGTAAGCAATTGACTGTTCAACAGTCCTTTGCGAGGAAGATGAAATATCACAGCAGTCATCCTACTGCAAAGCGGATAACTGAGTCCTTGACAACTATGTTGGTGTTAGACGTGCGTCCGGTATCCGCCGTTAGTTCACAGGGAACTAGACAATTTATTGAGGCAGTGTGCCCCCGTTACCAAATACCATCTAGGTTCCACTTCTCTAGGCAGGCGATACCGAGAATGTACACGGACGTCAGAAAAAGACTCACCAGTGTCCTAAAAAATGCAGTTGTACCCAATGTCCACTTAACCACGGACATGTGGACAAGTGGAGCAGGGCAGGGTCAGGACTATATGACTGTGACAGCCCACTGGGTAGATGTATGGACTCCCGCCGCAAGAACAGCAGCGGCGGCACCAGTAGCAGCATCTCGCAAACGCCAACTCTTTCCTAGGCAGGCTACGCTTTGTATCACCGCTTTCCAGAATACGCACACAGCTGAAAACCTCTTACGGCAACTGAGGAAGATCATCGCGGAATGGCTTACCCCAATTGGACTCTCCTGTGGATTTGTGGCATCGGACAACGCCAGCAATATTGTGTGTGCATTAAATATGGGCAAATTCCAGCACGTCCCATGTTTTGCACATACCTTGAATTTGGTGGTGCAGAATTTTTTAAAAAACGACAGGGGTGTGCAAGAGATGCTGTCGGTGGCCAGAAGAATTGCGGGACACTTTCGGCGTACAGGCACCACGTACAGAAGACTGGAGCACCACCAAAAACTACTGAACCTGCCCTGCCATCATCTGAAGCAAGAAGTGGTAACGAGGTGGAATTCAACCCTCTATATGCTTCAGAGGTTGGAGGAGCAGCAAAAGGCCATTCAAGCCTATACAATTGAGCACGATATAGGAGATGGAATGCACCTGTCTCAAGTGCAGTGGAGAATGATTTCAACGTTGTGCAAGGTTCTGATGCCCTTTGAACTTGCCACACGTGAAGTCAGTTCAGACACTGCCAGCCTGAGTCAGGTCATTACCCTCATCAGGCTTTTGCAGAAGAAGCTGGAGGCATTGAAGAAGGAGCTAACACGGAGCGATTCCGCTAGGCATGTGGGACTTGTGGATGCAGCCCTTAATTCGCTTAACAAGGATTCACGGGTGGTCAATCTGTTGAAATCAGAGCACTACATTTTGGCCACCGTGCTCGATCCTAGATTTAAAGCCTACCTTGGATCTCTCTTTCCGGCAGACACAGGTCTGCTGGGGTTGAAAGACCTGCTGGTGACAAAATTGTCAAGTCAAGCGGAACGCGACCTGTCAACATCTCCTCCTTCACATTCTCCCGCAACTGGGGGTGCGAGGAAAAGGCTCAGAATTCCGAGCCCACCCGCTGGCGGTGATGCAGGGCAGTCTGGAGCGACTGCTGATGCTGACATCTGGTCCGGACTGAAGGACCTGACAACGATTACGGACATGTCGTCTACTGTCACTGCATATGATTCTCTCAACATTGATAGAATGGTGGAGGATTATATGAGTGACCGCATCCAAGTAGGCACGTCACACAGTCCGTACTTATACTGGCAGGAAAAAGAGGCAATTTGGAGGCCCTTGCACAAACTGGCTTTATTCTACCTAAGTTGCCCTCCCACAAGTGTGTACTCCGAAAGAGTGTTTAGTGCCGCCGCTCACCTTGTCAGCAATCGGCGTACGAGGTTACATCCAGAAAATGTGGAGAAGATGATGTTCATTAAAATGAATTATAATCAATTCCTCCGCGGAGACATTGACCAGCAGCAATTGCCTCCACAAAGTACACAGGGAGCTGAGATGGTGGATTCCAGTGGGGACGAATTGATAATCTGTGAGGAGGGGGATGTACACGGTGATATATCGGAGGGTGAAGATGAGGTGGACATCTTGCCTCTGTAGAGCCAGTTTGTGCAAGGAGAGATTAATTGCTTCTTTTTTGGGGGGGGTCCAAACCAACCCGTCATATCAGTCACAGTCGTGTGGCAGACCCTGTCACTGAAATGATGGGTTGGTTAAAGTGTGCATGTCCTGTTTTGTTTATACAACATAAGGGTGGGTGGGAGGGCCCAAGGATAATTCCATCTTGCACCTCTTTTTTCTTTTCTTTTTCTTTGCATCATGTGCTGATTGGGGAGGGTTTTTTGGAAGGGACATCCTGCGTGACACTGCAGTGCCACTCCTAGATGGGCCCGGTGTTTGTGTCGGCCACTAGGGTCACTAATCTTACTCACACAGCTACCTCATTGCGCCTCTTTTTTTCTTTGCATCATGTGCTGTTTGGGGAGGGTTTTTTGGAAGGGACATCCTGCGTGACACTGCAGTGCCACTCCTAGATGTGCCCGGTGTTTGTGTCGGCCACTAGGGTCGCTAATCTTACTCACACAGTCAGCTACCTCATTGCGCCTCTTGTTTTCTTTGCGTCATGTGCTGTTTGGGGAGGGTTTTTTGGAAGGGCCATCCTGCGTGACACTGCAGTGCCACTCCTAGATGGGCCCGGTGTTTGTGTCGGCCACTAGGGTCGCTAATCTTACTCACACAGCTACCTCATTGCGCCTCTTTTTTTCTTTGCGTCATGTGCTGTTTGGGGAGGGTTTTTTGGAAGGGACATCCTGCGTGACACTGCAGTGCCACTCCTAGATGGGCCCGGTGTTTGTGTCGGCCACTAGGGTCGCTTATCTTACTCACACAGCGACCTCGGTGCAAATTTTAGGACTAAAAATAATATTGTGAGGTGTGAGGTATTCAGAATAGACTGAAAATGAGTGTAAATTATGGTTTTTGAGGTTAATAATACTTTGGGATCAAAATGACCCCCAAATTCTATGATTTAAGCTGTTTTTTAGTGTTTTTGGAAAAAAACACCCGAATCCAAAACACACCCGAATCCGACAAAAATAATTCGGTGAGGTTTTGCCAAAACGCGTTCGAACCCAAAACACGGCCGCGGAACCGAACCCAAAACCAAAACACAAAACCCGAAAAATTTCAGGCGCTCATCTCTAATATCCATACATACACGCCCTGACACCTGGACATACACCAACATTCCCACACCTGCATCTATACATACACATGCTGACACCTGGACATACACCAACATACAAGCACCTGCATCTATATATACACGCGCTGACAAATGGACATACACCGACGTACCCACACTTGCATCTATACATACATGCACTGACATCTGGACATACAAGCACCTGCATCTATACATACACGCGCTGACACCTGAACCTACACTGACCTTCCCACACCTGCATCTATACATACACATTCTGACACCTGGACATACACAGACGTACCCACACCTGCATCTATACATACACGCGTTGACACCTGGACGTACACTGACGTACACACACCTACATCTATATATGCATGGATGCAAATGTGGGTACGTCTGTATACGTCCCGGTGTTAGCATGTGTATGTATAGATGTTAGGTGTGGGTACATCAGTGTATGTCCAGGTGTCAGCACATGTATGTATAGATTCACATGTGGGTAAGCCGGTGTACGTCCACGTGTCAGCATGTGTAGGTATAGATGCAGGTGTGGGTACGTTGGTGTACGTTTAGGGGTCAGCGTGTTAATGTATAGATGTTGGTGTGTATGTCAGTGTACGTACAGATATAGGTGTGTGTGTGTGTGTGTGTGTGTATGTATGTATGTATGTATATGTATAGAGGAAGGTGTGATACATACATATAACACATACATGATAGATACATACATATATCACACACACGATAGATAGATAGATAGATAGATAGATAGATAGATAGATAGATAGATAGATAGATAGATAAAACACATACATACAAGATAGATACATACATACATACATACATACATGATAGATACATATATATACACACACATACGATAGATAGATAGATAGATAGATAGATAGATAGATAGATAGATAGATAGATAGATAGATAGATAGATAGATAGATAGATAGATACATATATATACACACACATAGATAGATAGATAGATAGATAGATAGATAGATAGATAGATAGATAGATAGATAGATAGATAGATAGATACATATATATATATATATATATATATATATATCTATCACAAACATATATGATTCATACATATATCACACACACATACATGATACATACATGAGAAAGACCTGGGATGGTGATGAGGCCAGGGCCCCCTGCTGATGTTGCGTTGAGGAAGGCAGTGTTCCAGGGCGGATGCCAGTCGGGGAGAGCGCCGCGCAGCCCGGGAAAAATACTGCTGAGGAGCTACATCTGGAAGAGCCCCTGGGAGGGAGAGTGCCACATGCCCCATCCTGCGCGGCAGACTCTGCAGGCCTGCACATGGGAAGGGAGGTCTCTGGCCACACGTACTCACCCTTCTGCTGAAGCCCCGCTGCTGTCCCCATCAGCGCTCTCCAGCGGGGAGCGGGGCCAGGATGAACCTCAACCTGTGAGAACTATCTTCATGATCAAGAGATCTCATATGCAAGATAAGTATGTGTTGGGATAGGGCTGGGGAGGGTGGCTGCTCGGGCACACCCCCGTCAAGTTAAGGAGATTTAACTGAGGAAGCGCAAGGGAACTCTCGTCTGGGGACAACAACTGCAGGGAGACCACATCTTTTCAGATGAACATGGGAGGGCGGAAGGCTGCCTAATACTGAAGCACCCTCAGACATTAAACCATATGCAACAACTATTGCAAGCATTCCTGGGGGAAGGTCTGCAGCAGACGGATTTGCATACGGTGATGTCATCCAAGCAGTGGGCCAAAGTTGGCTGGAACCCTCATCTGTATATGAAAAGAGAAAAGGGGCATGCAGGGCATGGCGGCCTTTTGCGGCGCTTGGATAACCCCAAGTTTGCATTAAACACCCCCACCCTCCTTCGGTGTGGGGCTCATGTTGGCCATGCCCAAGCCCCTGAAGCATTCAAGCTGATTTCTTGCAGCAGCTGGGCACTGTAACAGCTTCAGAGCTGCTCTACAAGACAAGTAAAAGGGTGTGGGCCCTGCAGCACCACCTGTAGTTTGCATACACACATATATAGGACAGCATCTCTTATATGCCCCAGGGTCAATAAAATAGTATCCTTGTCTAGGCTATCCATCCCCTCAGATAAGGTATTTGTCCATGCCGCTACAGCACTACACACCCAGTCCGACGCAATTGCCGGTCTGAGTAAGGTACCTGAAAGTGTATAAATGGACTTCAGGGTAATCTCCTGTTTGCGGTCAGCACACTCTTTGAGGGTAGCCGTATCCTGGGACGGGAGGGCTACCTTCTTGGATAAGCGTGTTAATGCTTTGTCCACCCTAGGGGAGGATTCCCATCGTAACCTATCCGTTGATGGGAAAGGATACGCCATAAGAATCCTTTTGGAAATCTGCAGTCTTTTATCTGGAGATTCCCAAGCTTTTTCACATAACTCGTTCAGCTCGTGTGAGGGGGGAAAGGTTACCTCAGGCTTCTTTCCCTTGTACATATGTACCCTCTTGTCAGCGACAGGGGGTTCCTCTGTGATGTGCAAAACATCTTTTATTGCCATAATCAAAAATCGAATGGATTTTGCCAATTTTGGCTGTAACTTTGCATCATCGTAATCGACACTGGAGTCAGAATCCGTGTCGGTATCTGTGTCAACAATCTGGGATAGTGGGCGCTTATGAGACCCTGACAGTCCCTGCAACATAGGATCAGGCATGGGTTGAAACCCTGACTGTCCCAAAGCTTCTGCCTTGTCTAATCTTTTGTGCAATGAGTTTACACTAGCATTTAAAACATTCCACATATCCATCCAATCAGCTGTCGGCGGAGACACCACATTCATTTGCTCCCGCTCCTCTCTAATATAGCCTTCTTCCTCAGACATGTCGACACACGTGTACCGACACACTTCACACACAGGGAATGCTTTTTCTGAAGACAGTTTCCCCACAAGGCCCTTTGGAGAGACAGAGAGAGTATGCCAGCACACCCCCCAGCGCTATATAACCCAGGAATAAAACAGTAACTTAATGTTTGCCCAGTAGTGCTGCTGTATGTAATTTGCGAATTATGTGCCCCCCCCCCCCCCTCTTTTCAACCCTCTTGTCTAACGTGGTATAAGCAGGGTAGAGTCCGGGGAGCTTCCTCTCAGCGGTGCTGTGGAGAAAAAATGGCGCTGGTGAGTGCTGAGGGAGAAGCCCCGCCCCCTCGGAGGCGGGCTTCTGTCCCGCTTAAACTGTAAAATTGGTGGGGGCTTATACATATATAAAGTGCCCAGCTGTATATATGTTATATTTTTGCGAAAGAGGTTTATATTGCTGCCCAGGGCGCCCCCCCTGCGCCCTGCACCCTTACAGTGACCGGAGTATGTGAGGTGTATGGGAGCAAAGGCGCACAGCTGCAGTGCTGTGCGTTACCTCAGTGAAGATCATGAAGTCTTCTGCCGCCTCTGAAGTCTTCTTTTCTTCTCATACTCACCCGGCTTCTATCTTCCGGCTCTGCGAGGGGGACGGCGGCGCGGCTCTGGGACGGACGGCGAGGGTGAGATCCTGCGTACCAATCCCACTGGAGCTAATGGTGTCCAGTAGCCTAAGAAGCAGGACCTTGCAACTCAGAGAGTAGGGCTGCTTCTCTCCCCTCAGTCCCTCGATGAGGGAGTCTGTTGCCAGCAGTGCTCCCTGAAAATTAAAAACCTAACAAAATACTTTCTGTCAGAAAGCTCAGGAGAGCTCCTGAAAAGCACCCAGTCTCCACTGGGTACAGTATCAAACTGAGGTCTGGAGGAGGGGCATAGAGGGAGGAGCCAGTGCACACCCAGAACTAAAGTCTTTCTTAAAGTGCCCATGTCTCCTGCAGAGCCCGTCTATGCCCATGGTCCTTACGGAGTCCCCAGCATCCTCTAGGACGTTAGAGAAAATAGGATTTTAATACCTACCGGTAAATCCTTTTCTCTTAGTCCGTAGAGGATGCTGGGCACCCGTCCCAGTGCGTACTGTGTCTGCAGTTATTAAATGGCCCTTAACTCCAGAACATTTATGTGGAGATGAAAACATCCAAGGAAGACTTGACCATCTTCCTTGGATGTTTTCCCCCTGTGTGACTGCTCTCCAGCCTCAGAGGGTTGCATCCGTGGTCCCTAGGATCCCGTCCTGGATCCCGAACCATCGCCCCTCTAGGTGGTGAGAACTGTGCAGCCACCAATGGAGTGAGATTCTGGTCTTGGAAGACAGGATTATCCTCCGGTGCATGTGTAGGTGGGATCCGGACCACTTGTCCAACAGGTCCCACTGGAACACTCTGGCATGGAACCTGCCAAACTGAATGGCCTCGTAGGCCGCAACCATCTTCCCCAGCAACTGAATGCATTGATGGATTAACACTCTTGCTGGTTTCAGAATTTGTTTGACCAGACTCTGGATCTCCAGAGCCTTTCCACTAGAAGAAAACCTCTTCTGTGTCCAGTATCACTCCCAAAAACAACATCCGCGTCATTGGGACCAACTGCGATTTTGGCAAGTTTAGGAGCCAACCATGTTGTTGAAGAACTGTCAGGGAGAGTAGATGTTTTGCACCAACTGGTCCCTGGATCTCGCCTTTATCAGGAGATCATCCAAGTACGGGATAATTGTGACTCCTTGCTTGCGAAGGAGAACCATCATTTCCGCCATCACCCTGGTGAAAATCCTCGGAGCCGTGGACAGACCAAACGGCAACGTCTGAAATTGGTAATGACAATCCTGAATTGCAAACCTCAGGTAGCTTGATGCAGTGGCTAAATGGGAACATATAAGTAGGCATCCTTTATGTCTACCAAAACCATGAAATCTCCTTTATCCCCCGGACTGGAGATCACTACCCTGAGAGATTCCATCTTGAAATTGAATTTCTTTAGGTAGAAATTAAGGGATTTCAGATTTAAGATTGGTCTGACTGAGCCGTCCGGCTTCGGGACCACGAAGAGGCTTGAATAAAAACCTTCTCCCTGCTGACTAAGGCTGATTTGAACAATCGGTGAGGGGGAACGTCTTGAAACCGCAGTTTGTACCCTTGGGACACTATTTGTAAAGCCCACGAGTCCAGGTCCGAATGAATCCAGAACTGACTGAAGAGTTTTAGACGTGCCCCCCACTGGTGCGGGCTCCTGCAAGAGAGCCCCAGCGTCATGCAGTGGATTTGGCAAAAGCAGAGGACGATCTCTGCTCCTGCGATCTTGAAGAGGCTACAGACCTCTTCCCTCTTTTCCTTCCTCTACCTGCAAAGAAAGGGGAATCTTAACTTCTTGCATATCTATTGGGCCGAAATGACTGCGTCAGATAATGATGCGTCTTCATCCGTTGAGAGGGAACATAGGGCAAGAAGGATGACTTACCTGCGGGAGCTGCCGAGATCAAATTAACTAGGCCGTCGCCAAACAAGGCTTCACCTTCATAGGGAAGAGACTCCCTTTCTTCTTGGAGTCAGCATCAGCATTCCCTTGGTGAATCCACAATGCCCTCCTATCCGAGACTGCCATGAAATTGGCCCGTGAGCACTTGTGCCCGGTGTAGGATTTTTAAATATGCGTAGTTTACTGTATGCAAAGGTTTAAAACCTTTTAGGAACTGAGATCTAAGGTGTATTACATGTAGTTTAAAAAAAACAAAAAAGGTTTATTTTATGGCAGTAGTTTCCAAACTGGGGTTCTTGCACTGGTAGCATAGTTTGGTGGTCCAGGACCAATTAAAATTATTTATACTTTATTAAATTGGCAAAACCATTCCCTCACAACATAACTGAACCTGAGGATGACATGCTATAAACACAATTTACTTAATTTTATATTTTTTTCTGAATTTCTCAATAAAAAAAACTTTGGCCTAGGGGTGCCGTGAAACAAATTGTGATACTCTAGGGCAGGGGTGTCAAACCCATGGGCCGCATGCCGCCCCCAATGCATCCTTTTGTGGCCCACAGGCCGGGGTCCGACAGGGGTCCTTTTGTGGCCCGATCACCTTGCTTAGAGCGAGGGCAGGAGAGTGCAGCCAGAGTCTTTGCTTTCTATGTGCGGCACCATCTTCCCGAAGAGATCACCGGGAAGATAGTGCCCCTTCCACTGGCTACAGCACAGGTATACTGGGGTGGGGTAGCAAACAGGGGGCCCCAATGGGCCCCTCCAGCAGTCCCTCTACCAAAACACGTCTTTTGGTGGTTTTGCGGTGTTGTTATAACTACATGGTGACGATACTGTAGCACAGAGATTTTCAACCATTTACAACTCACGTCACACAGAACAAGATTTAAATATTGACAAGGCACACTGAAATATAATGGTGATGCATGGTGCAGTATCGTGTCCTAGGATGTCATGTCGCAGCTTCTCCATAGGTAACGCCTGAACAGGCCCGGTGACAGGGGGGACAAAGGGGACACTTGTTCAGGGCTCCAAGTATTAAGAACAGAAATAATGGGGCCACAGTGCCAATATTGCTTTTTAAAGTGTATCCACCAACTGCTCAATTTAAGCAGGAAAACAATTAACAGGCCAACTAAACCCTCCCCCCTCCTTTTACCCCATCACTTTGTCCAGTCCCTGTGGTCCATACTGTATTGCCATTATTATGCATGTTGCTGTGCTGGCCCTTTTCTGAATGTCCCTGCCACCGCCACCGAAGAGCTGGATAGCCCAGTATGAAAACCACCTGCCGGCCTCACTGACGGTCCGAGTCAAAGGCTCCATTTTTTTTTAAAGATCCCTCTGCCAAGTTAAGGGGGGGTTGAGGGGTCCCCAGAGATATCAGTGTACTGGGCCCCGAGATTTCTGTTGCTGGCCCTGACCCTCAGGGGCGTCTCTACCCCTTGGCCAGGATGGCACTTGCCAGGGGCACCATCCAGCTGTGCCAACCGTGGCTAAGGGATAGAGTTCTGCAGTCTCGAAAGGGCGCTATGGCAATCAGCGTGGGACTGACCAATTAGACGGTGAGGGAAGGATACTGAAATTGTCCCAACCCAGTTACAGTTTGAAATGCCCCTCAACTGCTGTCCACTGCTTCACTCCTAGCTCTGCCCCTTTGAAATTATTAATCCCTACCCCCCGGTAGGCGGAGTTCTCCAGGCCCATACTCAGGAGTCACCACTGCTGTACATTATGTGCCGGTTGTAGAGGCAGAGCGGGGAACATCAGAGAACGCCACAAATTACACAGTGGGCAAGGAGATGGCTGGAGACAGCTGCACAGCCATGCCTTGCAAGTTCGAGAGAGCTGTTGAATTTCAGCACTTCAAGTCAGAGCCTGCCCCCTGCTGCCCAAGCAGTCCGTGACAGTTAGTGTCGAGGAGGGGGGGATTTGTGCATGTGTGCTATCAGTGTGTGTGTGGGGGGGTGGAGGATGTGTGTGACTGTGAGGGAGCTGTCAGTGTCAGTGGGGAGAGGAGCAGGAGGGAGTTGTCAGTGTGTGGAAGTGATGAGAGTTGTCAGTACTGGGGAAATGTGTGTGTGTGTGTACTAGATTTAGGAGTGTGTGTTTGTGAGAGGTTTCAGTTGGGGAATTAGAGTTCATACAGTAATTAAATGTTTTCATATTGAGAACTACATCTCCCAGCATATACAGTGTGCTGGGGATGCTAACAAGCTTTATTTAAAAGTTTAAAAAACATTGCTTTTATGACTGCAATGGTTAAAAAGGGAGAGCTATAAATCAATTTATCAGTTAATGATCGCAGTTTGAGCTGTTACATTTTACTGAACCACCTATCCCTCCACACTCACTACCTGTCCTCAGGATACATTTACCATCCCGGCAGACGGTATACCGGCGGTCATTTGACCGATGTTGGAATCCTGACACCACTTGGGAGACTGGTGCCGGCACACAGACAGCCAACATCCCGAAGGCGAGTATTGGAGGGAGGGTTAGGACCGGGGGAGGGGGTGTTAGGGAAGGCACTAGGAGGGGGGGGGGGGTTAGTCCTAGCTGCCACCCCCTGAGGGTTAGCCCTATCCGCCACCCCCCCCAGAGGGTTAGGATTAGGTATCATGTGACTGCTGGAATCCCGAGCGCCGGATGCCATACCCAACCCCCTTTACTTTTTCAGGCATTTCTATCTCTCCTCTCTCTATGGTGTTCCGATTGCCCACTTTCCCTTGTGCTTTTCTCTCTCTATCTCTCTCCTTTGTTTAGAGCATCAGTTTCTGTAGTCCACTTTATCCTTATTTTTTCCAGTGTTTCACTATCTCTCTGATGTAATGAGGATGTATGGTCTAGAGGGATCAGTAATGCATTGTACTGTATAGAGGCGTCAGGGATGTAGCGTAGGGTATAGAGGCGTCAGGGATGTAGCGTAGGTTATAGAGGCATCAGGAATGTAGCGTAGGGAATAGAGGCATCAGGGATGTAGCGTAGGGTATAGAGGCGTCAGGGATGTAGCATAGGGAATAGAGGCGTCAGGGATGTAGCGTAGGGAATAGAGGCGTCAGGGATTTAGCTTAGGGAATATAGGCATCAGGGATGTACTAGCAGGTATATAAAGGTCAGTGTACTGTATAGAGGGTAGAGATGAGCGGGTTCGGTTCCTCGGAATCCGAACCCGCCCGAACTTCAGGTTTTTTTACACGGGGCCGAGCGACTCGGATCTTCCCGCCTTGCTCGGTTAACCCGAGCGCGCCCGAACGTCATCATCCCGCTGTCGGATTCTCGCGAGGCTCGTATTCTATCGCGAGACTCGGATTCTATATAAGGAGCCGCGCGTCGCCGCCATTTTCACACGTGCATTGAGATTGATAGGGAGAGGACGTGGCTGGCGTCCTCTCCGTTTAGACTAGAGTACTAGAGAGAGACACAAATTTTGGGGAGCATATTATTAGGAGGAGTACTACTTGCTGCTGATAGTGTGACCAGTGACCACCAGTTTAATTAATCCGTTCTCAGCCTGAAAAAAAATGATACACAGTGTGACACAGTCACATACCATATCTGTGCTCAGCCCAGTGTGCTGCATTATATGTAATACTGTATATCATTATCTGACTGTGCTGAGTGCTCACTGCTCACACAGCTTAATTGTGGGGGAGACTGGGGAGCAGTTATAGCAGGAGTACATATTTTAAGTACAGTGCACACTTTTGCTGCCAGAGTGCCACTGCCAGTGTGACTGACCAGTGACCACTGACCACCAGTATTGTGATTGTCTGCTGACCACCAGTATATTGTGATTGTCTGCCTGAAAAAGTTAAACACTCGTCGTGTGGTGTTTTTATAAACGCATTCTGCAGACAGTGTCCAGCAGGTCTGTCATTACATAATATATACCTGTCCGGCTGCAGTACTGGTGTGATATATATATATATTTTAATTTTATCTCATTATCATCCAGTCTATATTAGCAGCAGACACAGTACGGTAGTCCACGGCTGTAGCTACCTCTGTGTCGGCAGTCGCTCGTCCATCCATAATTGTATACCACCTACCCGTGGTTTTTTTTTTTCTATCTTCTTGATACTAGTAGCTTACTTTAGGAGTCTGCAGTGCTGAGTCTGACAGACAGTGTCCAGCAGGTCCGTCATTACATAATATATACCTGTCCGGCTGCAGTACTAGTGTGATATATAATATATATATATTTTAATTTTATCTCATTATCATCCAGTCTATATTAGCAGCAGACACAGTACGGTAGTCCACGGCTGTAGTTACCTCTGTGTCGGCAGTCGCTCGTCCATCCATAATTGTATACCACCTACCCGTGGTTTTTTTTTTTTCTATCTTCTTGATACTAGTAGCTTACTTTAGGAGTCTGCAGTGCTGACAGACAGTGTCCAGCAGGTCCGTCATTACATAATATATACCTGTCCGGCTGCAGTACTAGTGTGATATATATATATATATATTTTAATTTTATCTCATTATCATCCAGTCTATATTAGCAGCAGACACAGTACGGTAGTCCACGGCTGTAGCTACCTCTGTGTCGGCAGTCGCTCGTCATCCATAAGTATACTAGTATCCATCCATCTCCATTGTTTACCTGAGGTGCCTTTTAGTTGTGCCTATTAAAATATGGAGAACAAAAATGTTGAGGTTCCAAAAATAGGGAAAGATCAAGATCGACTTCCACCTCGTGCTGAAGCTGCTGCCACTAGTCATGGCCGAGACGATGAAATGCCAGCAACTTTGTCTGCCAAGGCCGATGCCCAATGTCATAGTACAGAGCATGTAAAATCCAAAACACCAAATATCAGTAAAAAAAGGACTCAAAAATCTAAAATAAAATTGTCGGAGGAGAAGCGTAAACTTGCCAATATGCCATTTACCACACGGAGTGGCAAGGAACGGCTGAGGCCCTGGCCTATGTTCATGGCTAGTGGTTCAGCTTCACATGAGGATGGAAGCACTCAGCCTCTCGCTAGAAAAATGAAAAGACTCAAGCTGGCAAAAGCACAGCAAAGAACTGTGCGTTCTTCGAAATCCCAAATCCACAAGGAGAGTACAATTGTGTCGGTTGCGATGCCTGACCTTCCCAACACTGGACGTGAAGAGCATGCGCCTTCCACCATTTGCACGCCCCCTGCAAGTGCTGGAAGGAGCACCCGCAGTCCAGTTCCTGATAGTCAGATTGAAGATGTCAGTGTTGAAGTACACCAGGATGAGGAGGATATGGGTGTTGCTGGCGCTGGGGAGGAAATTGACCAGGAGGATTCTGATGGTGAGGTGGTTTGTTTAAGTCAGGCACCCGGGGAGACACCTGTTGTCCGTGGGAGGAATATGGCCATTGACATGCCTGGTGAAAATACCAAAAAAATCAGCTCTTCGGTGTGGAAGTAATAGCACCCCAAATCAAAATACGCCACACAGTAGCACTATCTTATTGTCATTACACCGCATATAATAATAATAATAATACCCACAGTCGCAGTGCCCTTTATACACATAACCACCATATCAGTGCAGCTTACACACATAATGCCAACAGTAGCAGTGCCCCTTCTACACATGCCCACGGTGGCAATCCTTTACATGGCAAATATCAACCTGGTTTTGCCATGTAAAGGATTGCCACTTTAAAAACAAACAATCAAACAAACAAAAAAAAAACAACAGGAAAAAACACAAAATCTCTCACTTTCTGATTCTCACACCCTATTACATTCCTCCCTATATATTTAAATGTTTCTATTACTGTATGTTCCCTCTTCCCTTCTCCAAACTATACACATCAACATTTTTTAGTATTTCCAGGTAAGTTTTGTGATGTAGGCCATGCACAATTTTAGTTGCCCTAATGTATTTACAGCCTTCTGGAGATATGGCTTCTGGAACTGAACACAGGATTCTAAATGTGGCTGTACCAAGGACCTATACAGTGGCATTACAGGTTGAGTATCCCTTATCCAAAATGCTTGGGACCAGAGGAATTTTGGATATCGGATTTTTCTGTATTTTGGAATAATTGCATACCATAACGAGATATTATGGTGATGGGACCTAAATCTAAGCACAGAAGGCATTTATGTTTCATATACACCTTATACACACAGCCTGAAGGTCATTTTAGCCAATATTTTTTATAACTTTGTGCATTAAACAAAGTGTGTGTACATTCACAGAATTCATTTATGTTTTATATACACCTTATACACACAGTCTGAAGTTCATTTAATACAATATTTTTAATAACTTTGAGTATTAAACAAAGTTTGTGTACACTGAGCCATCAAAACACAAAGGTTTCACTATCTCAGTCTCACTCAAAAAAGTCCGTATTTCGGAATATTCCGTATTTCGGAATATTTGGATATGGGATACTCAACCTGTATTACTTTTTTCTGCTACTGGTTCTTTAACCTATGCAAACAAGCATCTGACTTGCCTTTCCTATTGCTTTGTTACATTGCTCACCTGAAATAGTAATACTTAGATAGCTTTCCTCTTGCCATTATAATGCCCTTAATATTATAGTTAGCCTTTGCATTTTTGAGACGTGTATGATTTTGCATTTTTTGGCATTAATTGTTGCCATGTTCTTGACCATTCCTCTAGTCCAGGGGCGGAACTGCCAGAGACAACGGAGTCAGTTGCCGCCGGGCTCCAGCCCTAAAGGGGCTTCCTCCATTGCCCCCCGGCTGTTACGTGCCCTTCCTACTAAATAGACAAAGGCGCTACCAGCAGGGTCTCGCAGTTTGTACATTCCATGCCGTAACACCCTTCTTTCCACCTTCACAATGAAGCTATTGGTACTTTGCAAAAAAAAAAATTATTAGCATTGCAACTCAGCAGATCAATGCAGTGTGCAGCCACACACTCCATATATCTGCTCAGCCACAAAGCTGATTATTTCTTCACAAAGTACAAGGTGAGCTCCAAATAGAATTCTCTAGCTTAGATTATACTTTTCTATGCAAGGGTAAATAGCTCAATTGTTTGACTGCAATGCCACAGGAAATGGTTTGGATCCAAGACAGTGTGACTGAATAATAAAGAAACCTTAAGATGAGTTCATGAATGTTGTATAAGTATTAGTGAGAGAAGGGGTCAGGAGCATGCTAGGCTGCAAAAAATAAGGTAGGCTGCAAGTGAAAGTAATGATCTCCTATATATTTTCCCAGATCTGTCACTCTGTGTGGCTAACTCTGGGGGAAGTCACAGCAATGGGCGGAGACGGCATCTGCAGGACGATACACCAGTGCCAGCAGCAGACCGTAACAAAGTGACAGATCAGGGAGAATATATAGGAGGTAGGGAGGTGGCCATGGTACATGGCTGGCCAAGGGACACTAGCTCATGTACACCTTTACCACTGAGGCTGGCCACCAAGGATGGACCTGTCACCAGTGCACATGCAATAACCTCTTCTGCTGCCCTCTTTGCAACTCAGATTGCCCAGTGCTCCCCTTCGCTAACAGTCCACAAAGTTTCCCCATCTCACGATCTGCCTTCTCACCCCCACTTTCATCTCTACAGCACACGCGCATATCATACAAGATCCCATCATGCGTACGTAGGTCTGAAATTCAAGAGGGAGGTTGGGGGGAGATTGGCATGCGCCAGCAACACCACACAGCTCACTGTGACCACAGTGGAGAGGCGCTGCAACAGGACAATACACCAACCTCGGAGCAAGGAACTGCGTCGGTCAGGAGGAGAACTATTTCAATAGCATAAAAAGGTTAATGCGTCCCACCCTATGGACACCAGACTCATCAAGTCACTGTTGCCAGAGTCTCATACAATGACTCTGAACCTCTAAGCACACTATTTGACTGTCCACACCCTGCTGTGCCTATTACCCATCTCCTCCACCACCCTCAACACTGACCCACACATCATTCACCCACAGAGATACAATAAAGGTAGTTTGGATAAATTAGCTAAATGAAATGGATTTAACCAATTTATCTAAATGACCATTTTTGGATGTTTTCCAGTGTTTGTGAGCAAATGGTCAATTGTCATTTGCTGCCACATATTAGCATAATTTTGTTTCAACTAGAAAAAAAAATTGGACAGATAATCTAAGTGTGGATCCAGTTTAAAGGTCCGTATTCACGGCCCGATTTTGGGGAGAGATGTGTGCTGAGCGAACTGCTCAGCACACATCTCTGCCCCCGCTCAGCACAGCGTGATGTGTGCTGAGCGTACGGGGGTGGGGGGGGGGGCGCTCATTTCACCCCCTGTGTAGGGCATTCTGTGTGTATCCAGTTTAACAGGTGTGAGCATCATACAACTACTGACTTGCGAGTAACTATACAGCAGCTCCATACCTTGTGACTTGAAGAAACACCAGTTAACCCCGGGAATACTGCAGTCAAAGCAACAATTCCTCTTCTTACATTCCGCTGCACTTATTGTGGGGTAGCCGCAATCCCTTCTGCTGTACGGTTCCACATTACATTGTTTCTTGTCACTTCCTGTTGATGCAGTAAGGAAACATCCAGGAATTACAGCATCTTAGTTTTTTTTTTTTTAACTGGGGCAATTTAGCTAGATCACAGGGCAATTTAGCTCCTTTGGTCCTTTTTTAGGACCAGTTAATCAGACAGTTGAGCAAACTGAAAAACAGCTAACAGGAAATTTCCACTTAAATGGTATTTTCTAATCTTATCTGACCATGACTAAGAATAAAGGATACACAAGATAAACTCTTAGAGCCATGGACCTTATGTAGTTACACTTCGTGTGCGTTGATTCTAACAACCGAGGGACGGCTTTTGATGTCACACACCCATCCAGCGAATGCCCAGCCACGTCTGCATTTCTTCTGCCACGCCTGCATTTTTCCAAGCACTCCCTGAAAACGGTCAGTTGCCACCCAGAAACGCCCTCTTTCTGTCAATCTCCTTGTGGCCTGTTCTGTGATTGGAATAATCGCTAGAACTAGTGCAAAACCACAATGGACTTTGTACCCGTACGATGTGCATGCACATTACGGAGCATGCGCATGCACAGATTAGCCATTTTTTTTCAACTG